>NC_044914.1:50598814-50650690 GCF_001633185.2 Quercus lobata
CACACTAAGAGTCTATTTCGATAGAACTTATTTTGTTGAAACTGAAAACTGAAAACTGAAAACAATATAGCAAAATAATTTTTAAATGTGTGAATAGTACCGTGGGACCTATTTTTAATGAAAAAGTTACTGAAAAGTGGAATTTGTGGGTCTGTGAACAGTGCACGGATGTACTGTTCACCATCGAAAAATCAACCAAATCGGCTCAAAAAAAAAAAAAAAAAAAAACTATTGAAAGCACAAACGTAAAATGCAAAAGCTGAACCCAAACCCAGCCTAAGTTGCTTAGTAGCTAACATTTCCTCCTTGAGAAATAGTCGAAGGATTACCATGTCAAAGGGTATCGTGTCACACCAATCCGTCCAAAGGCAATGATGGTTTCTAATATCTACCACTGGACGACTTATTCTATGTGATTTCAATGCTTAAATGTTATTTTCAAACCAATTACTATCTTGCTATTACTTTTCCTCGTTGCCATGTAGAATAAGTCAAGATAGTAATTGGTCTGAAAATAAAATTTAAGCATTGAGATCACATAGAATAAGCACCATCATTGACTTTGGAAAACGCGCTTCCCCTGTCCTACGTTTTTTTTTTTTTTTTTTTTCAGGTAGGTGAACAATGCAACGTACGTGAATAGTAATTTTTTTATTTTTTTTTTTCTATTTTCAATTTTTAATAAAATAAGTTGTATCTAAAGATTTCAAACGGATTCTAAGTAACTTAATTTATATTTTACAACTTTCTCTCCAAAACAACATTAACAATAACATTTGTGCTGTGCACGCAATAAAATTTAAGCATTGAGATCAGGATCTGTTTGGATTGAGTTTATTTTTACTGAAACTGAAAACACTGTAGCAAAATAATTTTTAAATGTATAAATAGTACCGTGGGATCAATTTTAATTAAAAAATTGCTGAGAAGTGGAATTTATGGATTCGTAAACAGTGCATAGGTGCACTGTTCATTGGAAAAAAGTCAACCTTTGTGGCTACTGTTCATGAACAGTGCATAAACAATAACCATATTATTCCCTAACGCGTGGGAAAAAAAAAAAGGATGCATTTATTGCATGCAACTGTAGCATTGAGTCCCATGCCCAAAACCCAAACACTGAAATGCAGTAAATGTCGAAAACCAAACGGGTACGAATTTAGGGCTGTCCATCCAATCCGACGACCCGACCCACCTGAAGATTCCAACCATATCCGACCCGAAAACAGGTCGACCCGATCAAGTCACCGGTCAACAGTGGGTCATTTGTTCCAAAAACCGACTCTAGCGGGTCGGTCTCGGTTTTCCTCCCCAAAACCCGAAAAAACCCGATCCAACCGATGTACTAAGATTTCTATCAAAAAATTTCCAGATTCTGGCAGAAGTTTCCAGATTCCAGCAATATTTTCCAGATTCCAATGATATTTTTCCAAATTCCAGGAATAAATTTCCAGATTCCGGCAACAAACTTTCATATTTCAGGGACTTATCAAGTAGATCTAGTGATATTTCGTCCAAATCTAGTGAAATCTCACCAGATCTAGCGAGATCTCACCAGATCCGGTTAGATCTCCGTCGAATTTGGCGTTTTTTCGCCTGAAATCAACTATTTGGCTGGATTTTTCACTGTGGACGGTTCCGACCGAACCGACCGTGTTTCCAGCGCAAGACCAACCACGCCGATCCAACTCCCTCGCCGGTCGACGGTGGGTCAGGATTTCCTCAACCCGATTCTATCGGGTCGGGCACAAACCCGACCCGGACCGACTCGTGGACATCCCTAGGTACCATATAGAATAAGTTGTCCAACGGTAGATACTAGATACAATCATTGACTTTGGACGGATTACTATCTTGCTATTACTTTTCCTCATTGCCATGTAGAAATTTTCAAATGTCCTATCTTGCATCCTATGCACTGCTTTCTTGGCAATTGCCTAGTAACATCTTATTAATTTCAAAGGTCCCATCTATTCAAAGCGGATTCACATCCCGTGCAATACCTAGGGTATTGCACAGGGTGCAATAGTTCTAATATCAACCATCGATTTAATCCATTGGTTGTAAAGGGTTGCCACGTCATCAATCCGTGTCTCATTATTTTTTTTCTCTACTTTCTCCCACTTCACTTCACTTCTCTTTCTCTTTCAGATTCACCAAATTTCAAAAAATTTCTCTTCCACCAAACCTTGCCGTACATGGGACACCGACGTCGAATCTCCATGATCATGGCTACAAATGGAAGCTTCTGAGGCCCACACAACCACCACCAGCGGTGCTTGCCGACCTGACCTTCTCCTCTCCCAACGTCTCCCTGTTTTCTCGTTCTCTCAAGTCCAGCTGTGGCTAAGCTTCTGGTTGCCCCTTCTCTGGCAATGCTTCTCAGCGGCATCACCAGCGTTGGTGGCTGTCGGGTCCTCATTTTCTCTTCTATTTTTTTTTTCTCTTTATGTTTGCTTTTAAACATGACTGAAACCCAATGTTTTTTTTTTTTTTTTTTTAGTTTTGATTAGTTTGATATTGGGTTTTCTTGATGCATGTTTGCTTTTAAATAATGCATTCTTTCTCTGCAACTAAAGGAAACCCAAATGCAAGAATGTAAAGCCAATATTTATGCACATTACTAACCAAAAAAAAAAATTACTAGCGAATAACAGGGGAATTCAGACAGAAAAAGACCAATAGAAGATAATAGAACTCTATAAAAGAAAATAAACAAGTATGCACATATCCAACAGAAATATGAATATCTAATAAACAAATGAAGTAATATCTAATAAACAAATGAAGTCACATTATTAGAAGAGTAAATCTCATCCCTTTTACCCCAAAATCGGTAAGCAAACAAGAGGAAAAAAAAACCTACATACCAAAACAACAGAAATTGACAAAAACCCCCAATTATTTTTATCATCAGTGAGCTTAACATTACTTCAAAGTTTCTAATAGACATTTTCACAAACATCTTCAACGCATTTCCAAGATCAACGTTAAAATAAAATAGAACATGGGGGTATTGCCAATTGAACATTCTGCCATACCCAAAAAATCCAACCTAAGAAAAATCACCAGACTTTACATGCATTAAGAAAACCCAATATCAAATTAATCAAAAAAAAAAAAAAAAAATTGGGTTTCAGTCATGTTTAAAAGCAAACATAAAGAGAAAAAAAAAAATAGAAGAGAAAATGAGGACCTGACGGCCACCAACGCTGGTGATGCCGTTGAGAAGCACTGCCAGAGAAGGGGCAACCAGAAGCTTGGCCACAGTTGGACTTGAGAGAACGAGAAAACAGGGAGACGTTGGGAGAGGAGAAGGTCAGGCCGGCAAGCACCGCTGGTGGTGGTTGTGTGGGCCTCAGAAGCTTCCATTTGTAGCCATGATCATGGAGATTCGACGCCGGTGTCCCATGTACGGTTTGGTGGAAGAGAAATTTTTTGAAATTTGGTGAATTTGAAAGAGAAAGAGAAGTGAAGTGAAGTGGGAGAAAGTGGAGAAAAAAAATAATGAGACACGGATCGATGACGTGGAAACCCTTTACAACCATTGGATTAAATCAATGGTTGATATTAGAACTATTGCACCCCGTGCAATACCCTAGGTATTGCACAAATGTGTACAAAATTTGTCAATTTTTTGTGTCTACAATATAAATTTACATTGTAATTAAGCACAATGTATACATAGAGATATTATGAAAATGTTGTGACGCATGTGTCAATTCCTTATGGGTCAAAATAAAATAATAAAATTTTATACCGAGATTTAGCACAACTAAAAATGTTATGACATTTTGTTGTTATTACAATATATTCATAACTATTGAAGTGTAAGTTATAGGTCAAAATAAAATAATAAAATATTGGACTGGGATCTATCACGGTCTTATACGAATGAAATTAACTTTTTATCAAAATTCTTAAAATTAATGTCTCTTTTGATTAATGTAAATCTCTATATATTTTAAAAATCAAATGATTTATATTTGTATACAAATAAAATCTAAAATTGATCCTAATCACTACTTTTTTTCCCATGGCTAGCACATGTCGTGCTGCCCTGACTAGTCTTACAAATAAATAATTATAGGTTAAACAGAAAATGCCAAAAAACATGTCAGTTAAACTTTAAAGACAAACCACCTGTCAGTTAAAATTGCAAAGAGCAATTTATATATCTTATCAAACTCTTTAACCCAAGAAGACTTTTGATATGAAGTACACAATTGAGTATCTTTGAAATAAAAACAACATGTAATGAGGCTTATCAAAAAAAAAAAAAAAACATGTAATGAATCCACACGATTTGGCCTCTAATTGGCAGTGATATTATATATCATATTTTAATGAAAACCCTTGACCCAATTGAGATTAGCATAAAGTCAGAGACAAATTGTGTAAAAATGAATGATGGGTGTCCCCTACATGTGATGCCTATATGAAAATTTCCTTCCTTTCAGACTAGGACCAATTTAACTTTCCAAATCTTTGACAATCTATGTTTCTTTAGGACCCTAGGCACAAAAAAGTATTAGGACTTGTGAGATATAGATTATAGACAACCAATCTCATACAATAAATTTCCAGATAAAATGGTTGATTGAAATCAATGTTGAGCAAGATAAGTAACTTTGCAAAAATGGGCAAACCTAAAGAGTTGGAGAAAGTTTTAAGAATGAGAGTCACAAGAAAAAAAGGACCAGCAAGAAGGTTGTACTTGCTTCATTAATATGTGGGGTTTCATGACTTTAAACTCTCAATAAAAATCCATGCCACCATGAAAGATTATACTATTTTCTAATGGCAAGTATATACTTTGATGAAAGATTACAATGCTCTTGGATGAGAATTTGCTAATTGGTTCAATACCAATACATTTGCCACTGATCACAAATTATAGAAAAGCTCAAACTTTCATGTAAAAACCACATATTTATGAACCAAAGTTTTCAGAAACTTGGGCGGAAAAAATCCTCTATTATTTCTATTCAATACTCCATTTGGTTGCTGTGTGAACGTAAAGAAGATAGAAACTAACCCCCAAAAAAAAAATTGTCCTTCCATTTTATGATAAAAGTTTCAAATTTTTATTTTTCCTTTCTTTTCTCTTAGTTTCTCAGAGACCAAACAGTGCAAACTGGTGAATAGAAAGAAAGAGAAAATACTGAAATTTGAAAATTACCAGGTGGGCTTTCTGAGGAGACAAAGATTTGAGAGAAATGATGAAAATCTGAGGAATCTCCAAAGCTTTGAAGCTGCTGAAGCTGTTGGGTTTCTAACTAAAACATGATTGGAGGCTGACAAAATGAGGGAAAATGAAAACCCTATGAAACACTGAATCTGAGGGTTGGTTTTTTTTTTTTTTTTTTTCATGGGAAGGGCTCGGTTGAATTTGGGTATATTGTTTTTGAGTTAAATGGGTTTCAATGGATTTTTAGTTAAAACCCAATAATCACAGGGTCTAATTGGGTTGATGCCCATTTAACTCAACTAATAATTGGGTGGGTTTGGATTCAATTAGAGTGGGTGGGTTTAGGTGGGCAAATGGGTTTGAGCTTAATTTGCCACCCCTAGGAAACTAGTATGCAAGTACTCAAAGTTATGTACATCTTTTTGCCCAAAAAAAAAAAAAAAAACGATCTTTCTCTCTTTATTATATATATATTTTTTTATTGGTGATTCTTTAATCCACTCTTTAAGTTGGGAACAAGTTGATGAAACACAAAATAACATGAACTAACGATGTCATCTTTAGACTAGCATTAAAGCTTAATAGGATATACGTCAAATCTCACCAATGACACTACCTAAAATTAATGCCATAAACCTTGGTTTTTTTTTTTTTTTTTGGATACCACAAAAGGAAGATACAAAGTTATCAGATTACAAAAGAAGTTGGATTAGCCTAACTGTTGTGCATTGGCATTCTAACTGCCATAGTTGCAGCATTATAAACAAAATCAAGCACAATCCTAGGAACCTCTAACAGCTTACAAACCAGTCCATCTAGGTACAAAACATCTAGATCAGCAATGAGAGACCTCTCATGCCAAGTTGGTTTCTTGGACTTACTAACAACTTGAATTAGGTCCTTGTTATTGGTCAAAATAAGGATCCATTGAAAACCATGAGTCCTAACTATGAAGACAGCTTCCATCAGAGCCTCTTGCACAACTCCTTTAATTGTACTAGCGTTGCTAGTATGAACACCATAGAATCTGATAACTCCCTGCTGATCTTTAGCTTCAAAAGCCCAAGCACTCCTCTTAAGCCTCGAGTTTCTAGTCCCTGCAATTTCAATCAGGAGCTACCACTGTCCAGTGACATTGCTAGGTTCATTGCTTGGCCTGCTTCTTCTGATAAAAGGACTAGGTTGGCTAGAGAAGCTCTCCTTGTACTTGCAAGACAAAGTCTGGGCTGTTAGGATTACTTCCATGGGGTTGGGCTGTTTACCTTCATGTACCACCATGTTCCTATGGAACCAAATGGTCCCAATGTGGTAAATATGTACTGCATATATTCAAAAGAGCCTTCTTCATTCCAGTTAAGAGCATTAATCAGATTAATTAACCATTGCTGCACTGATATGTCACTAAAATCAGAGGTATGAATAGCTAGAGATGAACCATTCCAACAAGCTCTAGCAAAATGGCACAATAAAAACAAATGAGTAGCTTATTCCTCCTCACAATTACACATTGGACATAGCCCATCATCATATATACCCCTGGTTTTTAAAAGCTGCAGAGTTGGAAGACAATCATGTAATATGTGCGCGCCTGAAATGAGGCTATTAGGTCTAATCTCACTTGAACTCACAACTTATTTGTAATATGGGTTTAGGATTTCCTACTTCGGGTTGTTCTTGACACAGAGACTCAACGAAGCTGCTCCTCTCTCTCTCTCTCTCTCGCTCTCTCTCTTCCTAAACCACTCTTTTTCTCTACTCTCTATTTTCTTGAGAACCTTTCAACAACCATTTCCTTTCCCCACCTTCTCATATTTATAACTCTAGATAAGTGGAAAGATCATGATTACTGCCATAGTTAGTGCAATTGGAGGTCCAATATCATCAGTTGTAAGTGGATGGTTAGGTGAGAGTGGAATGTGGTGAAAGTGGCCTTAGAACTTAGTTCCAACTCTAGCAAGCATGCCCGACAATGGTGTTTCCTGGGCGCTGCCGAGCATGCTATGGATGGTGTGTTTGGACATTATTCTTTCTTTAGTGTTCGGGAATGATTTGTCGAGCAAGGATCAGATGGCAAAACTTGGGCCTGCAGTTTATGTCGGTTCAGACTGGGGTTTTGGGTAGAAAGAGATAGGGGCCATGGGTCATGCTGCTGGGCTAGAATTCAAGGCCCAAATGGATCTGGGTACCTTGATGCCGTACATTAGCCCCCCCTTAATTAATACCCGGCTACCAGAAAGAATCAAGGAATCCAAAAGGCACTTACGTTTGAGTAGGTTAACAGGTGGAAGCATAGGCGGTCTCAGAAATCCATTAATGCTCTCTCAAAAGGCGTGTCGTTCCAGGCCGTTTGGTTCAGCTGTCATCATTGCCTGACAGTTCGTGAACCGAGGCAGCGCTTGTGTCAGTTGGAATAGGCATCTGTAAAGTTTCGTCGCTAACTAAGCCCCATTATGGTTGACTGGATGCTGCCCTTTCCCTTTCGGCCTCTATAAATAGCCCATCACAAATCATTTTTTCACTTTTTCACTCTCTACTCTCTGAATTTTCTCTCTGCCGAGCATTCATCTATGCCATTATTCATCAGTCCAGAGCCCCCTTCTTCCCTAAAGCCTAAAGTAAGTTTTCAACCTCTTCCTTTTACTTCAGATTTCTTTGAGTTTCTTCCTTCAATCCTAGACTTTAAGATGGGTCATGTTTTCCTTTTGAACACTGCGGCGTCTTTAGCCACATTTAGGCAAAAGTTTGACATTCCTGATGACGTGGAGGTGGCGTATTGCCGAGCAAGATTGCTCTCCACAGAGGGGAACATACTGCTTTCTTTCCCTTAATGGAGATTCTAGAGGGTGGGGTTAGGTTTCCCATGGACCCTTTCTTACTCAATACAGTTAGGTATTACGGGCTTTGCCTTGACCAACTTCCCCCCAATTTTTACCGGATAGTTAGTTGTGTCAGTAGGTTGAACCATACATTTGGTTTGCAATTAAACCACCATGATACAAACCACATGTACAGTCTATGTGGGAATAAAAGTACAAACTATTACTTAAAGTTTAAAGATACGCGAGTAAGGCTAATATCATGCCTGCCTGATTCTAATAGGAATTCAACCGAGGAGTTCGTCCGAGTGTGCGGCAATTGGTTTGCCGGAGAAATCCCCTACCCCCTCTCACGACGTGAAGTGGGTTCATATTGATTTCTAATTTAACTGTCTTTCCACTTATGGTTGTTTTATTTTTCTGAATACTGACGTCGTACTTCATCTTATTATACATATATATACATACATATATATATATATATATATTTTTAGACGGCAAAGTGTTTATCCCAAACATCAGGGTAGTCCACGTCAGGGACCTAAACTTTGTACTCCGGTCCGAGATATTTGTTCATTGGGATGGGCAGCTCCGAGCATTCCATCTGATTCTCAGAGTCGAACCTGTCTACTCTACCTGGCAACCCTTGAAGCAAGCACTTTTGGTTGACAACCCCCTCTTATCATACATTGACATTCGGCACACAAATTTTCACCTCCGAGATTTACAATGGGAGAAGCTTGGGAGCTGGGTAGGCAATATACTTGTTCGGACGAGCTCGCGCTGTTGCAGGACGAGTCAGCAGAGCGCGTGTCCCGACTTCTCCGAGAACTTGCTCACGCACCTGTTGAGGAAGAAGTTCCCATCCAAGAGGAACCCGCACAACCCGAAGAACCTGCTAAACTCAAAGCTCCCGCGTAAGAAACCGAGCAACTTGTCGTTGATATTACTAACCTTTCTAATACCGAATCTGATCGTAGTGGAGATATGGTGACCCGAAAAACCATGACCATAGACCGTTTTGTACCCGGTGCAAGACAGGCTGCGCAATAGCAACCACCTCAGGGCTAAGGTCAAACGCCTCTCCCCCTACCTCCTCCCCAAACCAGACAAACCCGAAAGAGGCAATGCATTGCTTAGCATACTTCTACCGGTCTGAGAGATGCAGTGACCCGGACTCCCCCCCGGCCATTGATAATGCCTTAAAATGTATACTTGTTATATATTTATATGGGCGTTATCTCCTTATTACTATGCTTAATTTGTATAATTAAGCCATGAATTGCATTAGTCCCTATTATTTATCTTTACATAATTTTTAGAATAAGATGCTATTCATTGTGTGTAATTTTCTACTTTTAGGAAATCATGTGAGAAAGATGAGTTTACAAGAATTTGTGAGAGAATGGAGGCCAAACTAGAATTAAAGTGGAGCTAAAGGACCATGCTTAAATGTCTAAGGAGGTGCAGCTAGAGTGCTTGGATCATCTACCATGATTGGAAGCTTCAAATAAGGAAAGAAATGAAAGAGGCAGAACCTGAAAAGGAAAAATCTAATTTGAGCACTGATTAGTATTTTGGGCGTATCTCTCTCCTCAAAAATCCAATTGACACAAGGCCAGATGGGTTGGAACTGTGACTTAAATATCTACAACTTTCCAGTTTTGAGTTTTTCGAAATTGTCAATTTTTGAAGGTCAAAATTAACTCACAATTTACTGCTGTAAACCTGGACGAAAATTAAAATAGGAAATGTTTTATTTTCTTTGGACACTTAGACATTAGGGTTTTGAAGGGAGGCTGTGCAGAACAAATTTTGGAGAGAAAACCTTGTATTTTCCTTTCTCTAATGGCAGTCTAAACTCTTTGCTAGGGCTAGGGGTTATGTTTCTTCTATACGGTATGAATATTTAATGTGATTCTTTCTAGGATTTTATCAACGACATATTTGATTGTTCAATTAGATTTATTTTGATGTATTAGTTCTTCCATGCTTTCAATAAGTTCAATCATGTTTTTCTTATTGTCTAGATGAATTTCTAATAGTTTCAAATAGAAATTAGGATTTAAAGTGAATGGGTTTTTCTGAAAACTTTTCTAACCGCATTATCAATTGAGGTTGTCATGCGTTCTTAAATTGTCTCAATTCAACCAAATCATAAGTTTTTAATTGTATAAGAACAATCAATTATGAAATAGATGTTTTCTTAGATCACAAAAAATTTCATATCAATATAGGAAAACACCCCAATGCCCTAGTATTTACATTATTGATTAAAATCATTTTTTATTATTATTCTTGTTAACAATCACCAAGCAAAAGTATTTTTCTTCTTCACTCAAATTGTTATTTAATTATATTGTCTTTGAATTTACCCTGTTCCTTGTGGTTCAACCTTGGTACTCCGAGAAATATATTGCTACGATCTCCTACACTTGGGAGTGAGCAAGTAGCCATCTGGCAGTATTGTCATTCAAGAGCCGTAGATCCAGGTTGGGGCAAGCGGGGCGTCCTCTTCCCAAGCAGTGCAAGCATGGCAGCCCAAGTTTCAGTTGGACGGCAAGCCGCTCCCCGCAAGCGCTTGTGTACGGATTTGGGATAAAGGTGAAGGGGGTCGTTTTGCCCAAAGTTTGGCCCATGGCCTTCTTCTGCCCGAGGACATGCATGCTTTTGAAGAGGGGATGGAGGAATCTATGGGAAGAAGGCTACCGTGGCACACTATTGTGGTAATCCTTCATTTATTGATTCCTTACTAATCCTTACATGTATTTATTATTTTTCATTTATCTTTTCCTTTAATGTCGTACTAATTCTTGTTGTCTCATTAGGCTGCTCAATTGGCCCACATCCTTGATGGGCATGTAAAGAAACTTTCCGAGGATGCTGACCAGGAGAAGGCTGCTAGGGAAACGGCTGTTAAAACAGCAAAGGAGAAAATAAAGGCTGCTAATACTGCTGAGAAGATGCTACTGCCGCGGAGAAGGCTAGGGTGTTGGCGTAGAAAATGTCCGCAAAACTCTTGGCGAAGCAAAATGAGGTGGATCTAAAATTAGCCGAGGTAGTAAGTCTGAATACTGCTCAAACTGAGGAACTCGCACTCCTGAGAGCGGCTTTGGAGGCTAGCAAAGAAAAATGGTACAACGAAGGATTCACAGACGTCGAGAATTCTATGGAGCCGGTTGTGAATCAGGCTCAGAGGTTGGGTTTTGAGGTCGGTTGGTTTGCTGCTTTGCAAGCATTGGGGGTCCCTGAAGATTCTCCTCTGAGGGATCTCGGCCAGATACCATTCCCGAGCTCAACTTTAGTCGCGCAGAACCCCCCGGTTCCTATTAACGAAGAAGAGACAGTGAGCATGAAGGAACTGGTGTAGCAAATAGACGCTCATATGGAGTTGGATGATATGGAAGCCACCAGTATCCCCCGTGCTGGTGATCAGCCTGGCGGGGACCTCCTTCTTCCCGCAACCGACTAGCAGCAGACTGAGACAGCCGCCCAGACAGAACCTGCAGACCCAAGGACTTAACTGCCAAACCACATCCTCACTGCTTATATTTATTTTTCTTATCTTTTGATATTTTATCCTATTTAGTTAATTTACCTACGTCACCGGGTTGTGGTGACTAAACAATTGCTTTCTTTTTCGCGTATAACTCATATGCGGTCAACGGGTTTGGTGACGAAACATTGGTTTCATTTTTCGGTTGATTTTGTTGAAATAATGATTTATTTGCCGAATATTTTCTTTAGTCATACTCATAAATGCTTAGCTACCGCTTTTTTTTTTTTTTTCTTGTGCATGTATGGTCGGGGATGGTTTGTAAGGTAAAATAGGTCAAGCCCCCAAATTTTGGAAATCTTACTCAACACATATTTGCCTTCTTAGGAAGATGTACCGTAGGCTTCCACCTTCCAGGGAAGTAAGTTTATGTTCTTAGGATATTTTTTAGTATAAGATTTCCACCTGCTTGGTGATAGTAATCAAACCAGGAATCAGGCTTCTGTCCTTAGGATTTTTTTTTTTAGTATAAGGTTTCCACCTGCTCGGTGATAAAAGTCAAACCGTCGATCAGGTTTCTGTCTTTAGAATATTTTTAATTGAAGGATTCCACCTGCTTGGTGATAGTGATCGAACCGGGAATCAAGTTTCTGTCCTTAGTATATTTTTTGGTATAAGATTTCCACCTACTCGATGATAGTAATTAAACCGGGAATCAGGCTTCTGTCCTTATGATGTTTTTTTTTTTTAGTACAAGGTTTCCACCTGCTCGATGATAAAAATCGAATCGTGGATCAGGTTTCTGTCCTTAGAATATTTTTAATAGAAGAATTTCACTTGCTCGATGATAGTGATTGAACCGAGAATCAGGCTTCTGTCCTTAGTATATTTTTTTGGTATAAGGTTTCCACCTGCTCGGTGATAGTAATCAAACCGAGAATCAAGCTTCTGTCCTTAGGATATTTTTTATTTTTTAGTACAAGGTTTCCACCTGCTCAGTGATAAAAATCGAACTGTGGATCAGGCTTCTGTCCTTAGAATATTTTTAATAGAAGGATTCCACATGCTCGGTGATAGTGATCAAACCGGGAATCAGACTTCTATCCTTAGTATATTTTTATTGGTATAAGGTTTCCACTGCTCAGTGATAATAATCAAACCGAGAATCAGGCTTCTTTCCTTAGGATTTTTTTTTTTTTTTTTTTTTTTAGTATAAGGTTTCCACTTGCTCGATGATAAAAATCGAATCATGGATCAGGTTTCTGTCCTTAGAATTTTTTTAATAGAAGGATTCCACTTACTCGGTGATAGTGATCGAACTAGGAATCAGGCTTCTGTCCTTAGTATATTTTTTTGGTATAAGGTTTCCACCTGGTCGGTGATAGTAATCAAACCAGGAATTAGGCTTCTGTCCTTAGGATATTTTTTATTTTTTAGTACAAGGTTTCCACCTGCTCAGTGATAAAAATCGAACCGTGGATTAGGTTTCTGTCCTTAAAATATTTTTAATAGAAGGATTTCACCTACTCGGTGATAGTAATCGAACCGGGAATT
This sequence comes from Quercus lobata, assembly GCF_001633185.2. Taxonomy (NCBI): domain Eukaryota; kingdom Viridiplantae; phylum Streptophyta; class Magnoliopsida; order Fagales; family Fagaceae; genus Quercus; species Quercus lobata. Next base: position 50,611,872 of record NC_044914.1, read on the forward strand.
AGGCTTTAGTCCTTAGGATGTTTCTTTCATTTTTTAGCTTCCCCTATACACATTATCTGGCAATACTAAATAAGTAATAATAAAATTGAATACAACTGCAACGAGAAACCTCATCATCATATTAGTTAATGTGATGTACATATTCAGATTTACACTTCGACGCACGGATAGTCAGTGATAAAACTTCTTATGATTGTGGACATTCCATGGCCAGGGAAGTACCCTCTCGTTAAGGTCTTCTAAATAATACACTCCTGCACCTGCAATGGCAGTAACTCTGTACAGTCCCTCCCAAGTTTGGGCTAACTTCCTGGCATTTGTATCTCACATATTCCCCACGACTTTCCTCAGCACCAAGTCTCCAGCACTGAATTCCTTAGCCTTTACATCTCGGTTGTATCGTTGGGCAAGTTTCTACTGATACTCCGCCAGTCGTATAATTGCTGCTTCTCGGCACTCATCCAACCAATCCAAGCGTTCTACCATTAACTCATTGTTTTGGGCGGGGTCAAATCCTGCAACTCGTGCACTGCATAAGTTCACCTCTGCCGGTATCACGGCTTCTGCTCCATACATTAAGGAGAACGGAGTCTCCCCTATGGACCTTCTGGGGGTTGTACGGTAAGCCCACAAAATGTTAGGTAGCTTTTCTGCCCACCTTCCCTTTGCCCCATCCAATCTTCTCTTCAACCCGTTCACAATTGCCTTGTTGGTCGCTTTAGCTTGGCCGTTGCTTTACGGATACACTAGAGTGGAATACCTGTTCTTGATGCCGAGATCTCCACAAAAGGCGTGAAAAGCTTTGCTGTCAAAATGTAGCCCGTTGTCTGATATCAGCGAGTCTGGCACCCCAAATCTCGTGACTATGTTTTTTCACACAAATTTCTTGACGTCTACATCCCAGATATTAGCTAAAGCCTCAGCTTCTGTCCATTTCGTGAAATAATCAACTACCACCAACACGAACCTGCGATTGCTTGTTGCCCGGGGAAATGGGCCGAGAATATTTAGCCCCCATTGTGCGAACGGCCATGGACTACTGACGGGATTCAAATGACCTGCTGGCTGGTGAATCAGGGGAGCGTGTTTTTGGCATTGCTCACATTTGCGCACATATTCGGCTGCATCTTTCTACATCTGCGGCCACCAAAATCCCTGAGTCATCGCTTGGTGTGCTAATGAGCACCCCCTACATAACTGCCACACACCCCATCATACAACTCGGACAGAAGCTCATTTACTTTCTCGAGGTGTAAGCATGAAAGGTACGGTCCTCCAAAAGACCTCAGGTATAACTTGCGATCTGCTTACAGCCAATACCGGGAAGCCACTTGACGAATCTTTTTGGCCTCTTTTTCATCGTTCGGAACTCGATCCTTGGCCAAGAAGTCAATGATTGGATCCATCCAACATGGCCTGGTTACTGAAATCATGGCCACGTCGACCCCAGCCGTAATGGCGTTATCTGCCATACTAATACTTGACTTCCTTATAAGCTCTACTTTGATAAGCTGAGGCACTTCCTTGGTCATTGACTAGGCTAACATGGTTAGGGAGTCAGCGTGTCTGTTCTGCGCCCGGCCAACTTGGGCCACCTTCACCGTATAGAACTTGTTAATGATTTGCTTTACTGCCTGCAAATAGGCTTTCATCCAAGAATCCCGAGCTTCAAAGCTGCCCTGGACTTGATAAACAACCAACCGAGAATCAGAGTAAATTTCTACGTCCCGGGCACCCATGCATAAAACGGTCCTCAATCCGGCAAGAAAGGCCTCATTCTCGGCCTCATTATTAGAGGCTTTAAATCCCAATCTAAAGGAATGCTCCAACCGTATTCCCTCCAGAGTAATTATGACGATTCCGGCACTGGCCCCCATAGCACTTGAAGCACTGTCCACAAACACTCTCCATGGGCTATTCTCTACATGGCAGATCATCTTCTCATCATTTTTTGGAGAAAACTCCGCAATGAAATCAGCAAGGACTTGGCCCTTTATTGAGCTTCACAACTTGTACCATATGTTAAAAGAACCTAGCTGGGTCCCCCATTTAGCTATTCGACTCGTGAAGTCTGACCTCTTCAATAATGACTGTTAAGGATACTCGGTCAGGATGAATACAGTATGAGCCTGAAAATAATGTGGCAGCTTCCTCGTAGGTATCTTGTCTCGGCATCAACCAAGGTTTTGCTGATATAATACACTGGTTGCTGTATTCCTCGGTCTCTTAACAGCACGACGCTCACAGCATGATCAGACATTGAGAGGTACATGAATAAATAGAATCCTGGGCTGTTAACATAGACGCTTGCATCAGATAATCCTTCAGATCTCGAAAGGCTCTGTCACACTCCTCATTCCACTGAAATCCCTTCCACTTCTTCAGAAGCTGATAGAATGGTCTACAACGATCAACAAATTTGGAAATGAACTGGTTAAGTACGGCTAACATCCCGGTCAATATTTGCACTTCATCCTTAACTATAGGAAGTTCTTTGTTCAGCATTTACAACACATCATAAATGTTGCATGGAGAATCAGAGGCTCAATTACTGTTGTTGGTAAAGATTCTCATTTCTATTTGATCCATTTTGAGATGATTGAAGACTTGAATCATGCATGTAAAGAAGGCCCGTGGGCTGTGGATGGTGCTCTCCTTATTCTAGGGAAATGGAGGCCAAATTTGGTCTTGAATAGGTTGCAGCTGAATTTTGTTTCTTTGTGGGTACAATTTCATGGTCTTCCATTGGAATATCATTAGCCTGAACTGGCAGAGAGTATGGGGCAAATGATTGGGATTGTAGAGAGAGTGAATTAGGAAGATCAATTGCCAAGAAATATTAGATTTATGCGAGTCAGAATTCATATGGAACCTTGGATGCCTGTGCTTACAGGATTCATGTTAAGGCTGGATGATGGCTCAAGAATCTAGGTCCAATGCAGGTATGAACGAGTGAATAAGTTATGTACAAGGTGGGGACTGATTCGACATAGTCGAGGACAATGCACTCAGGATATGGATGCAATTGAGAGATGGCTGTACAGACAGAGGCATAGAATTCAACGTTTACATCAAGTACAGTTTGGGTATGATGTTTTAGAGCCTATGTTTAGCAATGAGCTTAGAGCATATCATAATAAGAGGAGAAGATGGACTACACAACTACATTTTGGCCATCTACATCATCACAATCACATGCATCCTTAAGGAAATCCACACATTCATGAAAATCACAATTCACCACCTGCATAATAAGACACTGAAGTCAATCAACAATCAATGCATGCGCAAGAAAGTCATTTCCCATCTCACACCGAAAATGCCCCTCCTTTCTCACCTCAAAACACTACCACACAAGCTAAGCATGTGAATGCAAGCCTAAATTCAGCAATGCACTCCTTAAATTTAGGCAATATCACTAACCCACACACACCGGTCAATTTCCTTAATTCCAGTCTGGGTCTTCATAACACACTAATAAGGTTTTACACCACACTACTCCCAATCTCACATCTACCCATCAAGCTTCCAATTCCTTTAATCCTATTGAGAATAAGGAGCCAACCCTATATTTCTATTGATATGAGATGGACTTGGGTTGGGGGTGAGGGCCCTTTTATCATGAATGGTGAAGTGAGAGAAGTTACCCATGATTCTTCAGAGATGGAGAGTGAATCCCTTACTGAAAGGTACTTCAATTTGGATAAGTTGATTGAGGAGAGACCTGAAGTTAGAACAGGGGAAGCATGGAGGCGTGGGCAAATTGCAAAATCACCTGAAGAGTTTGTGGAATCACTTGTACAGAGGGTTAATCGTGGAAGGTGTAGCTTTGAAAGGGGCAACTCTAGTGTTGGTTTGATCGTGGAGAGGAGTTAGAGAACACAACTAATGTCGTGGGAGAGACTAATGGAGATTCAGCTACACCACAGAATCAGGGTCTGGGGCGAACCAGGAGTTTGGACCTGGGTTTGGAATTTGGGATGAACTCAAGCCCATTATCAATTGCACCTGATCCACCTTCCCCGGTGTCTACAAGGTTTGAACCAGGGCCTCAAAGGGAAGTGCAAAAGGAAGAAAAGTGGGGGGTGGTTCCTGGCAAAATATCTGCTACAACAGAATCAAGGAAGCGGTTTAGAGTGGAGATTGGAAGGTTGGGGAGGAATATTAGGCAAAGGCTACTTTGTGGATTATGTCACAAAGAAGTTACTTCTGAACTTATTGAGGATTCCTCTGAATATTCTTTATCTATGCTTAATTACTTGCTTGTTGATTCTAAGTTTGGGAATAGAAATGGGCAATGGGAAGCTAGCCCTATGCAGCTTCCCTAGGAGCCATGAAAATACTAAGTTGGAACTACAGGGGTCTAGGCAAACCTATTGCAATTCTGAAATGCAAAAAAAAAGGCCCTAGAATTAAAACCTGATATAATGTTTTTGATGGAAATGAGGCTAATTAAGGATAAAGGGAAAATGGTGTGGATTAAATGTGGATTTAATGAGGGCTGGGAAGTACCTAGGGAAGGTTTAGGTGCAGGGTTGATTTTGGCTTGGTTGCCAGGTTTTAATGTTCATATTGTCTATCATTCTATCCATATCATTCACACGGATTTGATAGACAGTAAGGGCAACCCCTTGTCTATTACTTTCATTTATGGTCATCCAGATCATTCAAGAAGGAATGAGGTGTGGCAACAACTTAGGAACTTAAAGCATGTAGTTCATCCTAATTGGTTATGTATTGGGGATTTCAACCAAATACTCACCAATGAGGAAAAGTTCTCATTTAATCAGGGTCCCATTGTTGGGGCTGATTTGTTTCATCACCTTATTTCTAACTTGCAACTATGTAATTTAAGGGCTGTGGGACAGAGGTTCACTTGGATGAACAACAAAGAGGAAGAGTTTGTGATGGAGAGGCTGGATAGAGCTTTTGCTACTGTTGATTGGGTTAATTCTTATCCACACTATTCCCTACATAACCTGCCAATAGTTGACTCTGATCATGGACCTATACTACTGAACTTTGAAAAGCTTCTTCCTTTTAGGTACAAACCCTTTAGGTTTGAATTAATGTGGATAAATCATCCTAACTGTAAGGATATGATTCTTCAGGCTTGGGGAATTCAAACTAAAGGTACTAGAGCTGCCTAATTGTTCACCAAACTATCTAATGTTAAGAGGGAAGCTTTAAAATGGAATAAGTTGGTTTTTGGGAGGCTGGATAATGATATAAAATAGAATTTGGTAGAACTACAAGAACTTCAAGATTCCATTGACTCATTAGAAGCTGTTAGGAAGGAAAAAACTATGAGAGAGGAGTTGGAAGTTCTCTTGAATAGGAAAGAAACAATGTGGGCACAAAAGGCTAGGAGCCATTGGATTCTAAATGGAGATAGGAATACTAGACACTTCCAAACTGTAGTTAGACAAAGAAGAGCTAGGAGTAGAATTTTACATATTAAGGATGATAAAGGTTTACCATTGGAGGATCCAGTGGAAATTGAAAATAGATTGGTTACCCATTTTAAGTCTTCCTATGAGGATGCAGCTCTACTTAGTGTTGATAGTATTCTGAGTGAACTACAATCTTTTGATATTCCTAAACTATCCCACCAGCAGTGTTTGGATATGAGTAGACCAGTCACCTCATGTGAGATTGAGGACACTATTTTCCAATTAGGTCCTCACAAAGCTCCTGGCCCTGATGGAATACCTACTTTCTTTTATCAATAGTATTGGGAGGTTGTAAAAACCGATGTTGTCAACACCATTCAAGCCTTTTTTTCATTCAGGGTCCCTTTTTAAGCCCCTTAATCACACTTTCATCACCCTTATTCCCAAAATCCCTTTTCCGAATGAACTAACACACTTTAGACTCATTAGTCTTTGTAATGTGATATATAAGACCATCTCCAAAATCCTTGTTAACAGATTAAAGCCTTTCATGGACAGTCTTATTTCTCCCTTTTCAGAATGCATTTATAAAAGATAGGAGTATTTCTAACAATATTCTTATTGCTCATGAAATCATGGACATTCTTAGGAAGAAAAAGGGTAGCAAAGGTAGCTTTGGAGCTTTAAAAATTGATATGAAAAAGGCTTATGATAGGGTAAGTTGGAATTTCCTTAAGGCTGTTCTAATTGCCATGAACTTTAGTTAACAATGGATTAATTGGCTGATGGAATGTGTGACTTCAGTCCAATACACTCTCCTTGTTAATGGTAGCAGGTCTAAATCTTTCAAGCCTTGTAAAGGGTTGAGATAGGGTGACCCTCTTTCTCCTTACCTCTTTCTCATGTATGATAATGTTTTGTCATTGTCCTTACAAAAAGCTAAACATGACAAGCTAATCAATGGAGTTAAAGTTGGTAGGAGTGGCTGTACTTTTACACATTTGTTACTTGCTGATGACTTTGTTTTTCTTCAAAAAAGACAATAAATTAGTAGCAAACTTAAAGAGAATTTTGGATTGGTACTGCAAGATCTCTGGTTAGGACATTAATTTTGGAAAATCTAACCTTTATTGCTCTCCAAACATGCCTCTGGATGAAACAAGAAGATTTGGCTAGACAACTTCATGTTAATTTAGTTCATCATCCCAGCAAGTATCTTGGTACTAATTTTAAGCTTAGGGGAAATAGAGTGGCTAACTTCCAATTCTTGGTGGATAAACTTCAATCCAAGCTTGAAGGATGGAAAGCAAATCTGTTATCTCAAGCTGGGAGAACCACTTTAATAAATTCTGTACTTCAAACCCTCCTCCTCTATACCTTCTCTTGTTTTAAGGTTCCAGAAACAATATGTAGGAGGATGGATTCTATAGTTAGAGCATTTTGGTGGGGTCATGCACCTGAGGTTAAGAAATTACATTCTCTTAAATGGAGCAAGATATGTTGTCCTAAGTCTTGGGGAGGTTTAGGTCTCAGAAGATTCAGTCTTTTAAATCAGGCTATGCTGGCTAAACAATATTAGAGATTATGCCATAATCCAAATTCCTTAATTGCAAGAACCTTCAAGGCTAAATACTATCCTAGAGGGTCCATCTATACCTACTCTCCTAAACCACATCAATCTTGGGTTTGGAGAAACATCATTAAATCTGATAATCCTAAGCTTAAGGAAGGAAGATGGTGGGTGAATAAGGGTTTGGACATTCCTTTAAGGGATAATGAGTGGTTTAGATGTAAACCTAATATGTTGAACACTCCCCACATAACTGATGGTTCTGTAGCTGACCTTATTAATCAAGAGAATCACTCATGGAATGCAGATTTAGTTCGAACCTATTACCCTTTTCCTATCTGTGAGGAGATTCTGAAAATTCCCCCGCCAAAAACCAATGCTGAGTAAATGGAATATCCTGATCTTTAAAAAATATTTATGTGCAGTTTCTAAAGGCACAATGCCCTAACAAATGAGAACATACTAACCCACTTGATAAAATCATGCTAGTCAACTCCAAAATCAAATTTAGTTATAAAACTCCTTCAATAAAAGGTTTCAATTGAATAGGAAACTTTTATTTTAATCAAGCAATAGTCAATTCCTTCAACTACTTTTTTGTGATTTCACTCCATATTTCCTCTTCATAAATCTCAACATCAAGCATTCAAGCTATAGTGACAAGGTCAAGGATTGCAACCTTGCCTAGATCATATGAGCATGAGAAGAGCATATTTTCAATCCTTTGGCCAATAAACTATATCATGAGCCCGCTCATTTAAGAGTTGAGAGACTCAAGATCTATGGTCACATGTGTAACTTACCAATAAATTAAATATTTTCAATCTATTTACACTCTAGAATGTTAGAGCACAAATAGTAACATTACTCCTAAACAACAATCTACCCTGGTCACAAAATGCCTTAACCTTATGCCCTTCTTTGATCACCTACCATGCTCTCGTTTTACATGAGTTTTGGCTGCTCTTTGGGACAAGACGGAAATGAGACATTTTGAATCCTAACTCCATCTCATCTTGTTGTAATCCCTATTATGAACCCTTCATAAGGGATGGTATTTTAGTTGTGTTGCATGATTGGAATGGTAACTTATCAAGGGGTGGGCAAAACAAATCCCAAGATGCAACCCAAAAGTTGCTTAGGCTAAAGCATTCTTCTAAGCACTTCATCTTGCAAGAGAATTAGAGATTGGCACCTACAAAAGGTCCTCTAAAGCCTAAGAGGATTCAAATCTATGTGTTGATACTTTAGTGTACAGTAGAGCATTCACAATGGAAAATGTTATCCTATCCTATTTTACCTTCCAAAAAAGTTACTTTTTCAATTATATCATACTATTTTACAATATAGCCAACATCTCAACTTTTATTTTCCTATTCTACTTATTAAAATAATATATATTACCCACTAAAATAATATAATATATTCCAATACAACTCTCTCTCTTTCTTCTCCCCCATCTCTCTTTCACTTTATCAATTAAAATATATTAGTATAATTTTTACTAAAGTGTTACAGTGTCATCCTATATTTAGGATGGCACTGTAGCACAATTGTAAAAAAATTTGCAATTGTAAGATTTTACAAGTCTGCCTGCTGGGCTCTTTTTGTACCTTTATGCTAAATTTTTCCTATATATACCATTTATAATTGCCAATGAGAATATAGAATGGCACTGTAGCACAATTGTAAAAAAATTTGCAATTGTAAGATTTTACAAGTCTACCTGCTGGGTTCTTTTTGTACCTTTATGCTAAATTTTTTCTATATATACCATTTATAATTGCCAATGAGAATGCTTTAGCCTCTTTTGATGCTAAAAATAAGCTTGCCATCAGGTGGAGCATTGAGTGAGGTCTATGACATGTAAGCTGTGATTTTATAGTTGAGAAAAATTGTAGTCCTAGTCGTTTCAAATCATTGAGAGGATAATTCTATACCCATTATTTTTTAACCTGAATAGCTTAAGTTAATTGTTCATTAAGATCTTAGGTGCAATTTAAATCCGGTGAATTTCCTGTTGGGCTGTGCTATTTTAATAAGATGGTGTACAATCATGGTTTTATTGATTACAATGCCCAGTGAAATCTAAACAGTAGATATGTGAATTTTTTTTTTTTTTTTTTTTTTATCTCATTCTAAATATTCTTTTATCATTTTAGCTTGTTGTGTGAAGTGCTAATTTGGATACGGCAACAGGTACAAAATCAATCCGAAGAACTGTGCTTGTAAAGTGAATATTATTTTCTTGATTTTGTGGCCCTATAAGGTAAATTTCCAAATAGCCTGATACTAGCAAGGACCTTTATTGGTGACCTTTGAAATGCTTGATCATTTCAGAGAATGCATATAGTAAATGTTTGTTCTTGAGTGCATTCTAATTCATGCATCTGTTGGAAAGTATCATTTAAAAGAAAGCCTTGGTTCCATTATATTTGACAAGTGTGGAGACTTTTTTTTTTTTTTTTTTTGAGAAGAAAGCCCAATTTTTTTTTATTAAGTATATTTTAAATTTTTTAGGATTGGGCCCTCTCTTCCAAAACTTTAGCCCCCTCCTTAACAGCCCAACTCAAAAAAATTAAAAGCCCAATTTACCCACCCAATGGTTACAAAGAGAGAGAGAGAGAGAGAGAGAGTTCACACACGCCTTCGACACCAGCCTCCATCACGCATTTTTTCTCTCCTTAAACTTTAAAACCTAACATTTATTTTGATATGATTTTGTGTTTGGTGCAGTAGATAAGTAACAGAGATAAAGAGACAAAAACAAATACATAATATAATAAAAATGTTTAACAAAATAAAATTGGAGACTTGCCCACATTGCTAACTCATAATACTATAATAACTAATATTTTTTAATTAGATAAATTTATAATCAAATACTAGTAAATCTATAAATTGATAAATATTAAATTTATAATTAATAAATCATGCATATTACTCAGATTTTAGTTCTTTGCTTATTTAAAGTTTTTTGACTTTTTTTTTCTTTGCTTATCTTCGGGGCCCTAGTACGAAATCCTGGATCCGTCCCTAGACCTAGAGACTGCCATGGGCTTTTGTTATCTAGTGTGTGTGTGTGTGTGCATCACTGCATTGTCGGCTGACAGAATTGAAAAACCATGGGCCTTACAAATAGGGTGACCCAGAGCCTCTTCGGTTGTCTCTCTGGGCTTGACGGCTAACCCGGCCCACAGTTCCCATTCATCTCTCTCTCTCTCTCTCTCTCTCTCTCTCTCTCTCTCTCTGCGTTTGATCTTTCTCGATTAGCTTTGGTAAACCAAAACGACGTAGTTTTAGGCTCTCACCATAAAACCCTAAGATTTCAATCTCTCTCTAGCTTTCTTCACCAAATCGTATAGCTTCGAAGCCTCAGCTCTCTTTTCGCAGCGAATCAGATTCCGATTCTTCGTTTCAACCAGTCCAATTTCAAACCGGTAATTGAAATTTTTTTATATATAGTGTTGAATTTGAGTTGTAGCAATTAATTGTGTGAAAAATTCGATTTTTTTTTAGTTGGGTTTTGTTTTTAGGGACTTGATTCTCTGGAAAAATCTGATTTTGCTTGTAGAAGTAGAGAAAATTCGTGTGATATATGATCTGTTTGGTTGCTGAGAAATCGTAGGGCGTAGGAAAAGATAGGAATTACGAGCTTGAAGTTTAGGGTTTTGATTGATTGGCACCAATTTTTTTTACTTTTGACACTGCACTGTGATGAATTCAACAATATGGTGTGCTTGTGGGAATGGTTGAGATTTTTCTCTCTCATATATTATTGTTATTGTTTTTTTCGTTTTTGTTTTGGGTTTCTGACCTAATCTTTGTAAATTGAAAGCTGCTTGCAAATTTTTATGGAAATTCAATGCTTTTTGTTTTGTATTTTGTATTAGATTCTTCATTTAGTTTTTTTTTTTTTTTTTTTTTTTTTTTTTTTTTTTTTTTTTTTTTTTTATCTTTGGCTAAAAACTTTTAGCTCATGCCCAAACCGACCGCACCCAGCTCTCACAATTGTTGTTTAAATACATATTGGTATTGGGTCAGTTTCAGTGCAGGGGTGCATAAAACTGAGGGCTCGTTTCGGTGTGAAATTCTTCCCCTGACCAGGTCATACCAAGCTCACCGCTATGTATGGCCTAAAATGCTTTAGTTGTTGTAAACTTTGGAATAACCATGTGGTTGTAATTTATGTTGCTTGTAATTATTCTTGGAAAAGGAGAAAACTATTCTTATCTTATTGGTCAATTCACCCAAGTATTAGAATTCAATTGGGGAACTTAATGTACTGCACCTAAGGTTACGTGTCTAAGTTTTACCCTGTGTTTTTTGATGTCATCAACATTTAAAAAAACGTTTGCCCCTGGGCATGAGCATAAACTGCTTAGCCCATCAAGGGCAAATGCCCCTGGATTACCTGGATATTGGTTCTAGCAGGTGGGTCAGTTTCCCATAGATTTTATTGGTTAGAGGCGAGTCCAAAGGTCCTCTTCTTTAGTAAGGTTCCCTGCATTATCCAAAAAAATAAATTTAAACAAATGTTGACTATCACCAATTCAGCACCTACTATCTATTTAAATTATTGATGACGTGGCTATCGTGGCGGGAGTGGAATTCCTGTACTTTTGAGTTTTGAGGGTGTGGAATTTTACAAAAAAAATAGGGTTTTTTCTTTTCTTAGATTACTTTTTGAATGGTCATTTGTCTTGGCTCTAAGCCTCTAACTCTAAGTGACAGTGGTACTATCACTGTCTCACTGAGTTCGCTAATTCAATATGATTTTATTGTAATTCTTTGTATACAATACTTTGTATGTTTGCTAGGTGGTTCGTTCAGAATAAAATTAGTTATTCATCAGAGAATATTATTGGTGACGTAGCAAAATTCAATGCACTCATTTCGAAATTGATGTATAGGATTTTAGAAACTCCATGGTGGAGTTACCCAAAGAACTCTAGGCAATCTTAATCAGTATGTACGTATGTATAGTGATTGGAAGTTTGGAACTCCCTTTGCAATTCCAGGATGAATTAGAAGAAACAAAACTAATTACAAGAACCTTGCTTTGTTTTCAAATTTCAATATAAAAATGTGATAATAGGGGGCTTTGGGTTTTATTTGCTTAATTGCTTTAGGAATTTTTTTTTTTTTATGTAGTGGGTTTGATTATTGGAATGAGAAATAAAGGTTTAATTATTGGGTTGTATTATTCAGGTCACTGAAGTGATATATAGTAAGAGGTGAACATAGGGTGAAAAAATGACTGATGAAAGAGGAGTACACCCAGATTGCAGAAATGCATCAAATCCTTACCATGAATGCAGCGAATATTGTTTCCAGATCATTGCTGAAGCCAAGGCTCGGATGGAGCAAAGGGGACCAGGTTGTCTGTCTTCTCTTTATGTCTGTTGCCTTTTGCATCGATTGAAGTAACTGTGTTTGGTATTAGCTTAAATATTGGGGCATCCTCTTATCTTGTTCATATTCTAGTTAAAACCTCTTATAATATTTGTATCTAGGTTTATGGAATTCCCCTAAACAAACCTCAGCTTCATTAAGAGTTTTAACTTTTAAGTGCTACCTTTGTTTATTATTATTGTTTAGATTTTGAAGTTTGCCATAGGGTTCAACAGTTACTTGGAATTCACTGTCTAAGATTTTTTGAAAAATTAGACATTTACTTCTCTATGATCTTTAAGGGCTGCACTTGATGCTGTAACACTTGTATATGGAAGTTGTGTTCATCATTATCTGGTCCATATGGGAGCTATGCTTTGGGTCATTGGAAGTATTTGAATTCTTATCTTTATGCAAAGCTGATTAGGGCATTTGGTATCTATTTTGTTGGTATGCCTATGTTTTTATTTTATTTTTATCTAGAGCTCTGCCCTGCTTAGCCTAAAACATTCTCTTATTCTTTCAAATATGCACGGTAGGTTACTTTATGATAAATGGTTTTGTACATGTCACGGAAAATTCTACACTTTTACTTTTCACCATAATGTTCTGTTACACTATTATGTTTCCTTTAATTCTATTTTCCATACTTACCCCTTTATTAACTTCTAGCACTAGTGCAAGCTGGTGGTAGGATTAGTCAGTCCAGTTCTGGAGCTCAAGAACAGGATGAAGATTTACATGATGACAGACAAGATTCTGATGATCATGCTGATGGTGATAGAGAATATCCTGTTGTGGAGAGTGTAGATGTCACAAATCTCACTGGGAGAAAGAAGAAATTGTGGGAGTTGAGAAATATGATGGTGAGTGTATCTTTAACTTAAGTAAACAAGCGTCATGTTCTGAAATTCATTGATTTGCAAAAATTAATTCTATCCTGTCAAATTTTGTAATAATCTATAAAACTAATTGGCGTATGGCTATATGATTGCAGATGAAGGCCAAAGGTGACAATCAAAAAGAAATAGCTGCTGAAAAGAAAAGAATGGAAGCTCCCACTGAGTCAAGGGGCATTTCTAAACAAAAATGGCTTGACGATAGGAAGAAAAAAATTGGCAAACTTTTAGATGCAAATGGTTTGGATATGACAAAGGCTTATATGCTAGATACACAAGAGTCAGCAGAGGGAAAATATAAGAAATGGGAGAAGGATCCTGCTCCATATGGTTGGGATGGTATGTTTATGTATGTTCTTAATAATTTATTTCATTGTCATCATGTTGATTACGCTTTTAAATTATGCCATGTTCATACTGACATGCACAAATTTCATTTTCCTTTATTGATCTCATACATGTCTGTATCTTGGAATATATAACAAGCTGTGAACATAAGTAATAAATGTGTGTGTTATGATCAAGTTTCATCTGCTCACCATTTGTGCTTTATACTTAAAATGGGATTTAGCAATATTACATGTATGAGAATACTTCACTAGTGAAGTAGTGACAATGGATGCACCATGTCTAGGCCATAGATTTAGGAATCATTCAAGTTCTGCTGCTCATGCTAAGAGCTTTAAGCAAATTGAAAATTCATTGGAAATATATTTCTACAACTGTATAATATCAGATTAGGACATGAATGTTTAGACAGCTTTTATTTTGTTGTAGTATAATGATTTCAAAATCATCCATCTTAATCTACATTTTTCTTCTCTACAATACCTAAATTAAGTTTTACTAACATTTATCTTCTTTAACAGTTTTCAATCAGAAAACTTTGTATGATGCGTACAAAAAGCGGACAAAGAATGTTGAGGTTGACTTAGAAGAATATAACAGAATGAAAGAAGCCGATCCTGAGTTCTACCGTGATGCTTCAAGTCTCCAATATGGAAAGGTACAGTACCATTGAAGAAATGCAATGCTTCCTGTGGTGTATCTGGTTTATATCAGGGGCCTTAACTTATGAGTTTTCTTTTATCTCCACAGGCACCAAAGACCTCAGAGGAAAAGATTGATAGGATGGTGAAGGAACTCAAAGATCGGGATGAGAAGCGCAAGTCATTTAGCAGGAGGAGGAAATTCCATGAAGAGAAGGATATTGACTCAATCAATGACCGTAATGAGCATTTCAACAAGAAGATTGAACGAGCCTTTGGTAGATATACGCTGGAGATCAAGAACAATCTTGAGAGAGGAACTGCGTTGCCCGACTAAGTTGATTGCCTAGAGTAATGAACTGTGTTTTGATGATGTTGTCTAATTGTACAACCCATCTATCAAATGGAGTTAATGCCCTTGACTGAAATGTGGGAAATTTGATTCTCCAAAATTTACTAATGTAGGTTGGATGGTAATGACCATTATCATTCTTCCGCTAGCCTGTTGCCAGAGCATGATATATTGATATGCATTAGTGTGGAAGTAAAGTGATTGTGCAAAATTTTCAAATGAATTTTTAAATTTTTATGTAAGTTACTTCTTGATGAGGAAAGAGCTACAGATCTAGGTAAATTTTTAAGTTTTATCCTTTGTTGTTGCAAGTTGTAACATCCTCCCTGAGAAGGTAACTTACTTATATGTATCATATATCTCATACTATGTGAGCTTCTCAATTGTATTGGGCCCTCATGTGAGAAAGATGTCATATTTGCCGGATACATAATGCCAAATTTGCAAATTTTAACACAAGGCATCTTCATTGACCTAGTCCAATGCACCTATTTCTATGTGGAAAATTGATGGTATGGTAATAACTAATATCAAATTTTGGTCAATTTAGAAGAAAGATTAACGTCCAATCCTGAATTAACCAAAGGGTTGATCCCTAAAATGTTGTTATTCAAGCAGTAATCTTTAGAATGGTTTCAGAATCCAGGCAAAAGAGGGGCAGCGATTTGCCAATGTGACAGGAAAATAGATTGTTTTAGAAGCATCTACTTCAATATACAAATTATTTCAAAAGCTATCATAGACTCAGTCATATTGCCTAATGCCTATGCCTTCATTGCTAAGACATAGTTCTTAATAAAAGGGAAGGAGCTAGGAATTGCGGTATTTTTTTTTATTAATTTGAATTGAATTCTCATATAATAAATTAATAATACAGTCAATTATTTGAAAACTGATGAATTTGAGTGTTGGGATCTCTCTGAGCCAACACTGTAATAGAAGTGTAAATTGTGAGTTTCTTTACAAGTTGACAATGTAGTTATTTTTTAAGGGATCCATGTTTTTTCTGTTCTTTTTTAATAGGTCGCAATTAGCAGCAGCAATTATACTCTTGGACACTTATCCTTGGGCCACTCACTCAAAGATCTAGAGACAGCCATATATTATATAACCTTACCTTATTGCAATGCAATCATGTTTGTCTCGAAGGCTGGCCATGATATTCGTCCATCACATAATTACTTTAGTTCCCCTGTCTGAAAAGTGGACATGCTTAAGATGTTCACTAATTGTAGGTTTCAATTAGCTCAACTAGTAAGATTGTTTGTCGTCGAATAAGAAATTCGAAGTTCGAATCCCACTTACATAAAAAAATTAATTAATATTTTTATCTGATGATAAAAAAAAAATCATCGAAGAGCAGATATCATAGGTTAAAACTCTATTATATCTATAAAAAAAAAAAAAAGATGTTTGTTCACTAATTATGTTGGCAAATGACATGGAAGGAAGTTGCATATTTGCATATAATTTTGTTGGCGGGCTTTTTTTTGTTTCTTGCCCCCAACAAGAAGTGACATGTGTGACCTTTATCCAAGTGGGCTTATTTAAAAAAATTGCAATTCTTTTTATCTTTTTCTTAGCTTGGTCCAAGAAAGATGGAGCAAGAGAAGGGTCTGTGTGTCAAACCAAAATACCAAATGTACACCAGACATGTCTCAGAGGGTTCTCATACCAACAAAAACCTATAATGTCTGATTGGTCATTTGCTTCTTTTTGACTTGATTACCAACAAATTAAAGCATAACTGTAACTACCAATCAAGTTATTTAAGCATAATCAAATGGGCTCAATTTTTCCAGAAGTGTCCTAATTGCATGCCTTTATACACACGGCAAAAGTTATTGATAGTACTAAAATGCATCTTGTGGCTGATAGACTGGTACTAATAATTTATTTTGGCTTAGTTTAATGTAGTCAAAAACCAGTTTTTAACTTTTAAACAGTTTAAAAAGTATTGAAAAGTAAATCACATAAAAATCATTTCAATTATAACTTCAGCCATTTATTTTTACACAATGGTTATTCATATTATATTGGCTTAAACATTGGACCTTTAGAACTGTGACTTGGCCATTTAAACTCCTCAAATGGATCCATATGTCCATATGTACTTAATCCATGTTTGGTAACTATGAAAGTATATCACCATTAATTCACCAAGAAAATCAAAGACACAACTTTGAAGAACTTAATTGGCAAACTATACCATTATTGTGTAGACAAGTAAACGTGGATGTCCTATCAGCACAATATGGTCTGTCTAACTTTGTATTAAATTTGATGAAATTTTGGATTGCTTTTGTCCGCTTATGAGATTTCCACTCATGTGGGACAATTAAAAGAGAATTGAAATGTTTCTTTTGTATATTCTACCAGGATTTGTCTACAATCTTGTAGTCTAATTAACACTTTCTCACATGTAAAGTGTTTGAAGGCTTAGAAGAAAAAGAGTTTGAACTTTCAGATTAACAGAATATCGCAACTAAAAAAATATGGATCATTCCATGCGGCCATTTTTTTTTTTTGAATCTCGAATATTTTGAAAACACTAAAGAGGCTAAGCAGCAAATTGTTAGTGGAACAACAACTTTGGTTTTTACCCACTTATTTAGTTAACCATAAAAAAATACATTTGTATCTTACAAAAAAAAAAAAATGTAGCACTTTAAAAAACACAAACTTTTTCTTAATTCCTTTATTTTTTTTAGAGGAAAATAATTTGAGGTTCAAAATATTATTCAATATTTCAACTAGGAACAATAATAACACAAAACAATTATAGTGTAAAAAAATGTATGATGTACTATATATATATATTTGGAAAAAGATAAGGATGTTCTAAGTTGTTTGGCTTGGAGTGGGTAGCATGTACTAGAAGCATGGGGATGCTCTCTATCTCATATTCTCATGCTTTTTGGTGGAAAAGAACCAAAGAAGACAAAACCCTCTGCTAATGCTATTGTGGTTGAATTTTAGGTTCCATGAAAATTAAATCCTGTGAGTGTGGGAAAGGTCAAGCGTGCCCAAATTCAGAAATTCAACCCTATCCAAAGGGTTATTCCACGTGGCAATCACAATCAGAGCACTTCTGTCTGGGCTGTGCATTATGATACGCTTTTCTTTTTCCTTCTTTTTTTTTTTTTTTTTTTTTTTTTTTTTTTTAGCAATGTTACTTTTATGCATGCAACACACGATTTTGGTTTTAAAAACTGAAATGATCAATAAATTAGAAAAAATCTTGGTTCTTATAATTTTTATTGATTCTTAATCAGTTTTGATAGGTTTTATTTTATTTTAATTTTAATTAAATTAATTTAAGGTTTTTTATTGGACTAAATTAAGGTGGAACCGGCCAATTCGGTCCGATTCAATTATTAAAACTATGCATTTTTTTATAAAGATGCTTAAATGATAAATTATGCTTGAAGTAATATGATTTTTTTTAATAATGCATCAATTACAATTACAATATGTGACCAATAATTATTGTTTTTTTTTTTTAAAGCATATTGTATGTCTAGATTTATAGATTATTTTTCTTTGTTTTATCCTTTTATTTTGTTTTGTTCTTCTCATTTGGTCGTCACCCGAGCATCATGATCATGTTTTCCACTTCAATATTTGCATGGACAAGGATTGTGCTTGTGCATATGGGAATTTGGGCTAAAGCTACTTCGGCGGATATGCTTATTATTTTAACAAAAATCTTTGATCCGTTTAACTTGTTTAAAAAATATTAATTATGATCAATATGTTTTAAAACAAAGACCACATCTTATAAACTAATTGATGATTTTTTTTTTTTTTAAATTATGTAAAAATTAACTTCATGCAATTTTTTTTGTTATATACGAGAAAATAAAATGTATTAAATTATGTTACAAATATATTTTATATATAATAATAAAGTATTTTTTTGATTAATTTTTTTTGATATATTTAACTTTTTGACTCCATTTGCTTACATTGCCCATACTCTATTATTGTTGATGATTGTGGGTCCCATCTCTTTCATAGAACCACAATACCTCATGCTAGCTTTACCCAGAGAGTAAACGCAGATCTACTTGCTAATTGCTAAGAAAGGTATTATGTTAGATCAAGTTTTTGTTACTTTGGATAGTTCTGGCTTGTACTTTGACCGAATCATTTCTTAATCATCATCCTAGCTCCTTTATTTACCAAGAAAAAGAAAAAAGGAAATCCTAGTCTAATACTGTGAACAGTAATCTGCGTAAAGTTATAATAGGTCTAGGCTTCAAAATAAAGAATGATTAAGTATTAACATACTAAGAGTCTGTTTGGAATTCGCTTATTTTGCTAAAACTAAATTTTTTTTATTGAAAGTACTATAGATAAAGGTAAAAGTTAACTGAAATAGTACAGTGAGACCTATGAATAGTATCAAAAAGTGCAGTGAAGCCTATGAATAGTAGCAAAAATAAGCTGAATAATAAAATAAGTTGACTTTTTAATCTAGAGCCAAACGCACACTAAAAATAATTTTATATATATATATATATATATATATATTTTATCTAGGCTCAATAGCTTTAAGACAAATTTTCTAAAGCACTATTAATTATGATGTATAAGAATTATTTTTTATATGAAGGTTGCATTTGAGATTAGAGTTTAAAGTCAACTTATTTTACTATTTAGTTTATTTTTGCTATTATTCAGCTTATCTTTGTTACTATTCATGGGTCCTACTGCATTTTTTAAGACTATTCATAAGTTCAACTGTACCATTTTAGCTAGTTTTTACCTTTATCTACAGTATTTTCAGTAAAATGTTTTCAATCTCAACTAAATAAGCTGTCCTCAAACGAACTCGAAATGAAATGAAGTTGAATCGATAAAAATTGATTAATTGTAATAATTATAAAAAAATAAAATAAAATGAAACACTAATTTTGATAGGATAGCTGTAATTTTAGACTTCTTATTATTATATGTGCATGATGGCATGCTAGCAAGGAATGGTGAAAAAGGGAAGTGGATTTTCTGAAATCACCTTGCCCAAGAAATGAAAAATCACAAAAGCCTAATTTTGAGGGGTTTGACCAATTTGCTAAAAAACAGAGGGTATTCTCTATTTTGCTTTTTACCTCATCTTGTACAAAGCACTCACAACAGTGGTGTTATATTAGTATATTGCTATATTTTATCTCCTTAAACACCAAAATCATGCTCCAGCAATGGAGCTAAATCTTTTTTTTTTTAGCTCCATTGCTACAGTGCACATTTATAGATAGATGTGCACTGTTCATGAGAGCTAAACAAAAAAAATATTATTTTATTCTGCCTGGTGGATTAAAATAATAAAAAGTGGTTCTCTCTCTCTTAGTCACTTCGTGTCTCTCTCCCTCTCAGCTCTCACCTCTCTATCTCAACGTCTCCAACCCATGCCTCCGCTGGCCTCAACGTCACCAACCCAAGCCGACCCAAGTCCCAAGCCGTCGATCCACGTCTCTAACCCATGCCTCCGCCCAGTCTTCCATCTCAACGCTCACCCAACGCCGATCAAACCATTGCTTTGGTTTTCCGCCGATCAAACTCATCCGCCTCAAACCCACTTCTCTTCTGCCAATCAGACTCACGCCGACACTGTCCTCCTCACCGAAGCCCAGCTCTGTGATTGGTGATTTTGTTTGGTCTGGGTTGAGGAAAAAGATTGGAGATTTCGGTTGGTTTTTTTTTTTCCTACTGTGGATTGGTGGTGGTGGTGGTGGTGGTGGTGGTGGTTGTGGTTGTGGCTGATAGTAGAGGTGGTTGTGGTTGTGGCTGATAGTAGAGGTGGTTGTGGTTGGTGCTGTTGATGTTTTTTAGGTAGTGGGATATATTATTTTATTGTAGGGGATATATTATTTTATTGTGATATTTATTTTATTTTATTGTGTTGAAAGCTAAAATAAATCCACTGCTGCAGCATATGTGTAGGTAAAATAGATAAAGTAACTTTTGGTGGAGCTAAAAAGCTAAATTTTTAACTCCATTACTGTGGATGCTCTTATAAGCCCAAACAGCTCTCGTTTTTGTTGTTTCACTTTAGAAGAATTAACAAAGCTAGCTTTCTTTTTCCACTGATTTCATTTTTGCCAAGTCAAGAGAGCTTTGTGTTTGAACTTTGAATGAAAGAAAAAGCAGAATTGTACTGACAATAGAGATCAAGACTTTTCTTACACTTTGGTTAATTATTAAGGGTAACGGAATTACATTTGCAAGTAGTTCAGATCACTTACAAACAGTGGATGTATATATAAATAAGGGAAATGTTAACAAGCACCATGCGGATCTTGTTAAGATTTCCCTTAATGGGTTGTGTTAATAAAAAGGACAAAAAATTATTAAAAAAGTTGCCAAAAAGGAATAAAAAAATTGCTAAGAAATTATCAAAAATGATAAAAAGCTGCAAAAAGTAAAATAGATGCTACAAAAAGTTATTGCTAACGGTCATCGTAAGGTGACCGTTGACACAACCCAATAAATAAAATGAAAGTGTAGAATGACTCATGTACCGTCAATATATAATTGATTGTGTAAAGTCATATGTTTGCTACAGTAATTATATAAATTTACAATGATATTATTTATTTTACATTTAGTATTTTATTCTTTCTTTATGTATCCCAAGAATGAATTAATAGAGTAGATGATGTTGTTGTGTGTGAAGAACAAGAACAATTTTTTTTTTTTTTAAGAAAATTTGATATTTTCATAAAATATAGTGTAAAATAGATAATTTAATATGAGATATTTTGAAAAGTGAGTAATTAAAATAGAAAAACTGGATTCTTATACTAAAATAGGGAAGAAAAAAAAAAAGTATGCAAATGCTCCACTCTCTTTTGAAATCAAGTGTACTCCGTATATGCTTCTCTTTTTTATTTGCTTTCCTGGAAAATGTGATGAGTGACTGGTAATGCTTGCCGACAATAAAAGAGCATGATTAGGTATAAACTATATTTGGCATTTATAGCATGCGTCCTTTGATATTCAACATAAAACTCATAATACTTTTGAAGAAGTTTTATTATATAAAAAAACAAAGGCTATAGGTAGACTTTTCAAAATTTATAAAAGAGGGGCTATAATGAATTTTACATCCTCAAAGTTTGATGTTTCTTGCACATTGCCCGTCCACCATAAAGACTTGCAAATACATCCTTAAATATCATAATGAATTAATAATATTCATGTGAACCCTTCTACCATTAACCCCCAAATATGATGTAATTTTTATTTTTACGAGAAAAAGAGAGGAAAACAATTATAAAAGAGAAAATATATATTGAAAAATAATGAAAATAAATACATGAAAATACACACACAAAAAGAACTATATAACAAATTCACAAGTTGGTCCTTTTTTTTTTTTTTGAAAAAGTTTCAACTTATAGCGTCCGCTTTTAATGATAATTCTTTATTATCAAACCAAAATACTGATCAATTTTGGTGTAGGTAAGAATTGAACCACAGATCTCTTATTCAATCATTAGAAACTTTATCAATTGAGCTAAAGAAAACTCACAAATCGGTCTTGATCGAAATAAATCCACCACAAATTGGTTTCAATAAACTGAATCATATTGAAAACATTCACAACAACCATTAATATGTACATAAAGACTTGCAAAGACATCCTTCAAATAAGCATGAAATATTTTTCCTCCTAACGTACCATGTTATGGTATTGGTTTATAAGACCATTCAAATGTAGTTTCAGTTATATAACTTCTTTAAATCATATAACTTTAGTTAAATGATTTAATGTCTCATATAATTAAATACACGTAAATGGTGTTATGAATTATGAATCATCATGTAATGAGTTGAAAGAAATTTTTTTAATTGGGTTTGAAAGAAGACTTTGTTCTTTAATAATTAATGAGAATTCTAGAAACTTTGGATATTAGTAGGTGGGGGTGGAACAAAAAGATAAAACTTTCAACCTTTGTATATACCCCATTTATAGCATTACTCAATGATCTAAAAGGAAAATAAACCTGAATATAGCTCCGGATATTTTATGGCCCAATGTTGGTGGTGGTGGTAGTACTACGTAGAACTTCATAATAGACATGTTAGAGTAGTTAGGAGAAAACCACTACTATGGATTGATGCATTGTATTAGTTTAAACCTTTTGGCAATTGAAATAGAGCTTGACGCTAAAACTGTGCCTGGCTAGGTTTCTGAAGAATTTAATAATTAATAGTAACTTACATCTATTAAAAAAATATTGAATGAAGTTGTAGTTATTGGCTACAAATAAGTTTGTAGTTAATTTTTTTTTTTTTTTTTTTTGAGAAACAGTTTTTAGTTAAACTTGGTCCTTCTATTTAAGTTGATTTTCAATGTGTGTTTGACAAAAATTATTTTTGCCAACTTATTTTACTATTCAGCTTATTTTTGCTACTATTCATAGACCCCATTGCACTTTTTGGTACTATTCATGGGTCCCACTGTATTATTTCAGTTAACTTTTACCTTTATCTACAGTACTTTCTCAAAAAAAATACAGTACTTTCAGTAAAAAAATTTCAGTTTTAACAAAATAAGCGTATCCCAAATAGACCATCAATATTGCTTGACATTTGTTCGCTTAAGCTTAAAAATAAGAATAAGTTTGAGGTATGGTTTTTTTAAACCTTTTATTTTTCCTAAGTACACTTTTATTGTTACACAATAAAAACTTTAATTCCCTAAAAAAAACACATTAAATAAAAATAAGTCAATGAAAATAAATTATTCTAAACACTCTTAAACATTACTTTCTTGTTTCTAAAAAAAAAAACTAATTTCTTTTGCATAATTTAGAAACAAAATTTAAACTTGATTAAATAATTTAAGCAAAAAAAAAAAAAAAAAAACCTCACCTTTACTTTGAAAGTGATACCAATTATATGGAATTCAGAAAGATTATAAGAATCTAAAAAGTGGGCAATAGAAATGAGGAGCAATTGATATGGTTTCCTTAATACCAAATGTCTCCTATTTTTGGAACACATTGATGATCCAGGGGACTTTCCATCATCAGATTGTTGCCATTCCGAGATGTATTGCCCTCCCCAGGCAACATCATCAGTCACAATTTAAAGGTTTTCTCTATTTTTTGGGTGAGTTTTAATGTTTTAGCAAAAACCTTTAGATTTACAAAATTAAGGAAACTCAAAACACGTTTTTGAGAGTTTCTAAACCTTGAAAGCATATTAAATCCCACCGCAAGGCTGTTTGTTTGATGGAAAATTTGCATTTCGACATTCGAGACTACACGGCTTGCTTCAATTTCAAGATAGTCTGATGATGAGTTCAAACAAAATTAAATGATCAATCATGAACTTTTAATACTAGTCTCAGCTCATTTACATCCCGTCTGATTTCTTAGCCAATTACACACCTCTTACGTACTAAGATACTAAAATACACCCAAAATAAGAGACCCACTTACATGTTCCTCATAACAAATTGCACATCAATTTCTTTTTAGTGTTTTTATAGGTTAGGGGTTCTTATCAAATTTAATTTTAAACAAAAACAATATGCAATGGGATTTATACTGGGATGCACGGACGCGGCTCCAAAGGCGCCGCACCCGCGTCCGACGCGGCGATGCGCGAGGGACACCGCTGACCTCGCATCGGGCCGCGTCTGCCACGTGGTTTTTTTTTTTTTTTTTTTTCGCTGACTCACTCCGACGCAGCTGAGACTCGGCCCAATTCACGCTAATTCATGCCGACTTGAGCTGTATCCGTCGAAACTGGCGAAATCGCCGAAATGGCCTGTTCAAGCCGAAACGGCCGATTCAGGCCGAAATTCAAACACTCTCTCTCACTCCGTCACTCATCTCTCTTCTCTATGCTCTCTGCGGTGTGCGTGTGCTCGGCTTCACTGAATCACTCTCTGCCTCTCTGTCTCTGCTCTCCATCTCGGCGTCTTCACAACAACACAACACAAATGCTACTCTGTTGGCCCGTGACAAAGAGTTGCAATATAAAAAGACTTTGATTACCCCAAAATGCCCTTTGCTTTGTATTCTATTGGACCCCCTAGTTGCACCCAAAGTCATGTGGTTGTTTTGGCCATTTTACCTTGATGTACACGTGTTGGTTGAGATGGGTACAGTGCATGATCTGATATGGCATGATTAGGTAAGAGGGTAGGACATTTCATTTTTGTTTTGTATTTTCCTTTTTGTTTTGTGTTTTTTGCCTTCTTCTTTTTTTGTTTTGTGAATCTAATGTGTTTTTTAAGAATATTTTAATTGTAAAAATAAATAGAAAATATAAATAAAAATATTTTTAATAATTTTTTAATTGCCGAGTCTCGCACCCACACCCGAGTCTCGAAATGCACCTGTGCTTCATAGGATTTATATGTATTCAACAAGTATTTGAGCTGTTTTTGGTTTAATTCAATTCCATTCCAATTTTCCCATTAGAACAAAATATAATGGTCGAAGTGTCATTAAGCAGTTGAAGTGTGATGTGTAGCTCTTGCCCAAACGACAACTCCTGTTCTGATGAACAAAAAGTCTAGCTGTCGTTTTAGCAAATAAGTGTTATTCTCTGAGTTGAATATTGCTAAACGAGATGTCGTCAGCTCAAGAGGGTTGAAGTTGTTAGATAGATAGTTTTTTTGTTAGAGCCCGTTTGGATAGGCTGTTCACAGTACCTTAACGCGCGTTTTAGACAAAACGTGATTTGCCAAATCGTTTGGCTCCACAAAATCAGCACGTTTGCGTTTTCAAAATCCAGATTTTTCACGTTTACAAAACACTGCAAAGGTTTGCCTTTTCAGAGACGCAGATGGGCTAACCGCTATTTTTTTCTTCAGAAAATAAAAATATCGCCAATACCATAAGAAATACCAGCTTTATCCCTTCCCCATGTATACCGTACCGGAACCTTGGCCGGTACAGGAATGCTAATAATTCGTTCCGGTTTAAATACCGGCCGTACCGGAGTCATTCCGGCAATACCGAAGCGAATACCGAATTTTGGATACTGGATTTCTAAGAAATTGAAGGTCTTTGAAGAAGAATAAAAATCGAAGAAGCAGTTGAGGCTTTTGTGAATCTTTGAAAAAAAAATTCACCTGTCGTTGCAGATCAATCAAGCTGCTGCTTCTTCTCATTTCCCTGATGCTACCTCATGAACTTCTTCTCTTTCTTTTACTTCTAGCAAGTTCCTTCTATCCCACTTTTTCTTTTTCTTTGTTTTATCCGGCTGTGAATCTCAATGCAAAATTTTGAAACTTGTGGTCAGTAATGGGAGAGAAAGAAAAGTCTTCAAGTTCACTTTTTACCCATCCAAATGGTCATGTCATTCACGTGGCCTGGTGTATTTTTTATTCCCTTTAACTGTGTTATAGTATTACTTTTTAACTCAAAAAAAAAAAGTACAATAGTATATATATACTGGTTATCAAAAATATATATATTATAATAAACTATATATTCTGTACATTAGTTAAATAGTATCAGATATTTGTCAACAATGATCGTAATTAGCTCATTGCTGCTAAGAGATTTTGGGAAAAAAACTTTACCATTGTTGGTAGAAGTATAGATTCTCTGATGAGGTTGATTAAAAAAAAAAAAAAATGACAATCTTGAATACTCACTTTTTTGAAACTACATGGATAACTTAATAACAACCCGTAGGGCCAAAGGGAATAGCATAATTAGTTAGGGACATTTGCCTCATGAAGTGGAGGTCACTATTGTTCCTCTTCTTTGGGGCCAAAACTTGTTTATCTTAAAAAAAAAATGGATGACTTAATGATAACATTATCTACCTTCATTTTCAAGTTTCAACTCTTTGTCAATGACTTTGATGAGCTCTACTTATTTCATCATCTTAAATTTATTTTAATACTTGTTTGATTCCCTTGAGTTATACCAATTAGCTCTGCTTATTTTTTTTTAGTAATTATTTTAATATAATTATTTTCCTAATCATTTTAATATCATCCTCTTGACGGTTTTTTTTTTCAATTTTAAATTATATAAATTTCTCTCCATGATTCCAACAACGACAACATCATTATTGTTATTATTATTAATGTAATTGTCAGGCTTAATTACATATTTTCAATAATAATTAAAAAAACACTGATTAAAAGAAAAATGACAAAATAACCTTAACAAAATAGTTAAGTCCTTTTTTGGAATTTACACTCCAAACAGCCATTTTTAAAACAGCTTATCCAAATGCTTAATGTAGTTTTAAAAATAAAAAACGTTTTTGGTTTAATTCAATTCCATTC
The DNA here is from genome assembly GCF_001633185.2 of Quercus lobata. Taxonomy (NCBI): domain Eukaryota; kingdom Viridiplantae; phylum Streptophyta; class Magnoliopsida; order Fagales; family Fagaceae; genus Quercus; species Quercus lobata. The sequence continues at coordinate 50,638,743 of NC_044914.1, forward strand.
CAATTTTCCCATTAGAACAAAATATAATGGTCGACGTGTCATTAAACAGTTGAAGTGTGATGTGTAGCTCTTGCCCAAACGACAACTCCTGTTCTGATGAACAAAAAGTCTAGCTGTCGTTTTAGCAAATAAGTGTTATTCTCTGAGTTGAATATTGCTAAACAAGATGTCGTCAGCTCAAGAGGGTTGAAGTTGTTAGATAGATAGTTTTTTTGTTAGTGTTTCTGTTATATTGAGGTTCTAACATTTCTCTTTAAAAAAAATTCCTACAAAATCAGTGTGTGCAATAGTGAATTCTTTCTCCCATTCTTTAACGTACTCAAACTTTCCTCTGTTTTCACCTCTCTTCTTTCGCTGCATAAACTTCCATTCTCATTGCACCAATTTCATCTCATAAAGTTCTCAACACTTAAGCAATAGAGACTATACTAATAATTTTAATACAATTATTATTCGTGCATAACAAAAAGCATATTGAGCAATATGATATAAAGTTCTAAACAGAATATATATAACTATATAAGAAAGACCCAACTTTTAAAATATAGTATATAATGTACGTACATTAATTAAAGCCCATTTTATCATATACTAGCAACAAACTTTTTTAAATGATTCAAAGAAATTGACTTCAATTAGTTGATAAATTTTTAATAAATTATAATATAATAGAATATGAATGACTATGTCTGCATGCATGCATTATTGTTTTGCGACCGACTATGTTGTCAGTTATGGCATAATAGCATGAAATGATGATTAGATTTGCCTCATAAATTAAAGGGGGAAAAAGAAAGTTTATTGTGGGTTTGTGGGTTTTATTTTCTTTTATTACAAGATACAACTGAAAGGATGATGTAGGGATTATTGGTCTCTAAATGCAGAGTCTAATCATCAACACCTGTCCCTTTTCCCAAGAGGACAGTCCTGCCAAGTCGTGGTCCCTGACTCCCTTGCCACCGGCCTGCATTTTGCCTCTGTGTTCATCTACTCCTTCTATTGGTCCTATCATCTTGCACATTGCACAACAATATTGATGATGGTCTAGCTGGGAAGTCTCTAATATTCAAAAAAGTAAGAATGATGTGTGCTTCAATTTTTATTTTGCTTATTGAATGCTGCGCCTGAATTGAAAGTTTGTTTATGTTAACTTAAATATATATATATATATATATAGCAGTTTATTTTCACTTACTTTATGTATAACTTATTAAATCAAAGAGGAAGAAGAAGGCAATCTCATGCTAAAATCCCATTTCAACAATAGAAATTCATGAGAAAAGAAAGTATGTTAGAGATATATTAGTCTAATAGTATAGGCCTAATTTCAGTCTTATTTTGTGTGTAAGTCAAGTCTCTTGTAGTATAAGTCTATTAAGTAAAGTTAGTGTGTGGCTAGTTTATGATTTAGCCAAACATATATGCCAATGTTGGGTTCATTGTAATACAGGATTTATACTTCACTTTTATAATAAAGATATAACCTTAAGGGAATTTTTTTTTAGTGGACTTAAGCCATCAAGCTAAACCATGTACCTTTCATGTTTTTCTATTACTCTATTTGATGCAAAAATCAATCTCTAATAAAGTATATATACCTTAATCTATGAATATTTTTAATTTTTATGTAATAGATTTCACTTACCAAAGGTAAAGGAAATCAAATGTTAAACTTGATCTGGAAGAAAAAACAATTATTATATTTAGGTAATCGTCTTAACTTAAACCTTGCATTGTTGGTCAAGGGACATAATTCAGATGCCTTTGGATTCCAACCCTATAATGAATAATGAGTCCTCACAACGTGATACTCAAATAGGCAACAACGCCAATCGTTAGTGGCTCTCTTGAACCTGGCAAAGTGGCAATATACTAGTCCAAAAATGTGCAATTAATCATGTCCCTGTGGGACCTGGGTTCTACATTATCCAAAATTATCTTTGTTATTAGAGGTGATGTGTCTATATTCTATATCACATTGGTTTCTAGTCTATAGAAGCATATGAATTTGAATATTCACTGCTCCCTTTCTACAAACATTGCTTCTGCTTATAAATATATTGTTTTGTTCCTTCTGCTTTTCTCTCTCTTTCATTTTTTTTTTCTCCCTTTCATACTGCTTGCATGTATGTAGACTAAGACTGTTCAGTGTTTTGTCTTTTTCATTTTTCCCAAGATTTAGCATGTTTTCTTGTTTTCAAACATAGATAATAGATTTACCACGCTCCTAGCTTAATTATGGAAATTATTCTAGGTTTAGGGAAAAGCCAAAAAGGGTTATTCGAACCTTAAATGTTTTTATTAGAAATAGAAAAAAAAAATCATTTGAATTAGTTGATAATTATCTTTATAATTTTTAGTATCACATAACAGGTCCTAAAGGAGTAATACTAGAAACACAATTTTTCTATAATTGATTAAGAGATGATAAATTGTAATTGATATAGCATTATTAATTTTCAAATAAATACATTATTTTTATTATGAATCAATCACTACTCATGAAAATTTTTGTATCCTTAGAGACTTGTTCAAAAACATTAATAGAGAGAGAGAGATAGAGACAGAGACAGAGACAGAGAGAGTTTCCTGATTGAGAAATATGAAGTTTCTGACTAGGCTTAGGGACCCTTGATTGTTTCTCATGTTGTTGATTTTGTCCCACTTTTAGATGCTATCATATGTTCCACCATCATAAGGTGTCCACCTCCCTTTTCATCTCAGCCAATCTTCTCTACTAATCTCTAGGAAATGTAAGCTCATAACCTTTTGTTTTTATTGTTTATTGTTTTTTAATCTCTTTAGATTTCATTGGGTTCAGCTTAATACTCATTCTCAAAGCATGCAAGGAAAAAGAAATATGTCTGTTGTGGACTTCATGTCGTAATTAATTCATGTTTAGAGGGACAGCTCCAAATAGTGTTGTGAAATATGATTACTTTCTTCTTCTTTTTTTGACATGAAATATGATTACTTAAAATGAAAAATGAAGTACAGAAATCTATATACATAGGATTCGACTATATGCAAGGAAATATAAACAAAAACTTTCTGGCCACTCCTTGAAAATCTAATTTATGGAGTACGAAAATTTTCTCAAAGGCTAGTCCACAACTCTAGTGGTTCACAGAGCCTCATGTTTCTAGCTTTCATGTCTACCATTTAAGTTAATGGAAGTTGTTTTTTTTTTTTTTTTTTAATAATTTTTTTTTAGCACAAGTCAATGAAAGTTGGAGAATAGTTTTGAACAACATTGTCACATGTTAAATTCTTTATTGTCTAGGCCTCTCCAGTATTGGTTCATCAATAGATAGATGTTGCCATGACTGCTCTCCTTCACTCTTTTTCTTCCAGCAAAACATTGTCTCATGTAAATATTCAAATTGCTTGTGATCACTCTGTGGGTGTGCTTGCTACATGACCCTTGTTTGTTCTTAACACCAAAGATGCTAGTAGAGCAAGATCATTTCAGACAAATAAGGGAGTAGAAAAAATATCCAACAAGAAGTACACAGGCTATGTTTTATTTTCCCATCTCCCAAACAAAAGAACAATATAATAGGAGGAAAAGAAGAATAAAGAATAAGTGTGGTTACATCCATTACTGATGCCGCACATACAAGATGAGAAACAATAACCTAGAATACCCTATTAAGTAATCATTCTTAACAATGAAAGAAGGCCTAAGCAACAAAACCTACATGAGAATAATCAATGTAAAGACTTAACCACTAAGGCATTGCCATGAATTTTGTGCCCAAACCTGCAGAATAGTAAGGTAACACAAAAGAGAACTAAATACATATATATATATATATATATATATATACTGATATTTCGCACTTCACAAAGTACAAGGATTTTTCTTCATCTATCAACAGTAAAATCAGGTTCAACTGGCTTCTGTAATGAGTTTCAAATGTCAAATTGACTCCCACACCTCTTGCTTCCACCTCTCCTAGTGCTTGCTGCCAATTTTGCTGCATACGTTGTAAAGCTTGACCCATATGGAGGGAAGGATGAACTCTCTTCTAGTGCAGATTTAGGCACAGATGCCACCAGACTCTCCCTCTTCTTGAGCTCAGCTGCTTCTTTCAGTCTTTTATGTCGAAACCAAGCTGCTTGTATAAAACATGCAGCCCATGTCCTCCATTGGTGAGAGTGAAACCTAAGTGTCTGCCTGAGTTTCTTGCTGTGCAGAGTGCGGAATTGGGCTGCTACAAACTGCAAGTCCTCAGCAATGAGAGCAAAAGCTTCAACTTCGGTGATGGCTTTTACTGTGCGTGTAGATGAAGGAAGCACAACATTTGGACAAGGGTCCAGGGCCCAGGTTAGCAATTCTTCACCACAGAAGTCCCCTGCTCCAATGCTGCATGAATTGAAGAAACCAGTGCAACCACCATTGGTGGTGCAAGAGTCTAAGTGGCCTCGTACAATGAAAAGCATCTCATTGACAGGATCACCCTCACGAACTAGGCAAGTGCTAGGTGCACATAGGCAAGGTTTCAGCCTTTCACAGATGCATCTAGCATCCTGCCATCCATTTGATCAAAAAGTGGTACCTGTTTTACATTTGTGACAAGAAGTTCAAAATCAGAATAAGGTCTAATGACTGTTTTGTTTGTAATTGCAAGTTCATTGTGACCCATTTAATCTGAAAAAAAAGACAGATAAGAAAGGGATCTCTCTGATTGTAACTACTATAGTATGTCATGTAGGTATTATTTAAAGCAAGGAATTGAAATGAAACAAGGCATACATTGTACTCTGACCAGAAAATGTGATATTTGTTTTCCATCCATGCATTAGTAAATTATTTATAACAAATAGATTACTTTAATCACCATCAAGAATTGAGCTTAAGTAACTTGTTGAGAAGTTCACAAAATTGTTCTATTAATGGAAAAGAGAGAGGAAACCAAAACTTACTTTTCGAACTAGATCTAAACACAGGTGGCGTTTGATTTCTCGTCTGAGATCCATGGGGAGATCTTTAGGAATGGCTTCCTCATCAACTCCCTGAGTTGCAACCCATCTGTATTGATCATACCTTCGCACACTCTGCTTCAAGTCACATGGTAGTTGCCTGTGATAAATCCATTGTTCTGTATCAGTCCTCCTAGCTCTCCACTCTTCCAGTCTCATAGTCATGGATTGGAGGTACATCTGTCAAAATAAATGGCAAAAAAGGACTTAAAAATTTTGATAGAGAAAGTGTGTGAATAACCTTCACAAAGGAAAATGAATTCTGTCAGCTAAAAAAAAAAAAATCCAAGATCCAGCAGCTTAAGTTAGAAACTTTACTGTAAAATTTAACAGAGCAGTGCTGAAAGTAGTGATCTTCCAATTTCTAATTAACAATTCTGTTTTAACATCTATTTCTTTGTCATAATGGAATGATTTTAAAGAACACCAAAGAAACTTGAAATTAATTGAATGTAGCATCAACTAAGAACAGTATGAACCTTGCATAAAAACATATAAACTTATCTAGGTGTGAACCTTTTATGAGGCCTAACACTAGCAGCACAGAGCCATACATTCTGAAGATGAATTTCTAGGACCTGAAAAGATGTTCTCTAACAGCTAGACCTACCTGCATATTCCCTATAAGCAGTGCAAAAAGCACCAATCCAAGGATCACAATGACAAAAGCAAAACTTATTTCGCCAATATAAGCACTTGTGATGAGATTCTGTCCCAAACTGCTGCAAAATTGATAGATTTGGTTAGAATAAGAAACATGGGAGAGTGAATTTCATTTTCTGAGAGCCAGGGGGAGAGGGGGGGAGGGGGGGGGGGGGGGGGGGGGGGGGGGGGGGGGGGGGGGGATTGTGGAATCAAATTTGATATAAACCATTCTATATTGCATTGCATAAACATAAGGATGAATGCATCTTGTTTCTAATAGCATTTGAGATGAAACTATTACTAAACAAATTTCAATTCACTCTAATCAATCAATATATATATATAAATGCAAAGAACTCATGCAGGGGAGAATGAGGTCCTACCATGCGGCGCTCTATTTGAGCTTTATTAGACCAATTATTGCATTTGACCTTCCAAATCGCCTTCACTTGAAAAATAAATTCCAACGTCCTTTAAGAAAATGAAAAGATGCACATTACTTATTGCTTTAGCAAAATCCAATTCACCTCTTTCTCTTTCTTAACTCTTCAGTTCCCCTTTGAATTTGATGCACACTAATATATTTCTTTATATATATATATATATATATATGTGCAGAGACCTCATGCTCTGCCATGTGGCGCTCTGTTAGACCAACTAGGAAGTTGCCCGCACGATGCGCGGATAATGCTATATAAGCTTTTACATAAGATGATTTTGAAAAATGTAGTAAATATATTATAACACAAACGGTGAATATTTTCATTGCTAAAATCACCTACAATTATAGCCGAAACTTAAGAACAAGTAGGCATATTTTGTTCCCTACCATTAGTTGATCATGAACCCAATTAACTGTAAGCATATGTTGTACATATCAGACTCATTGAACCTATCACTTTTCATATGAAATTTCTAACCAAGGCATTGATCTCATCAAGCATCCTCAATAATATTTTAACTATATATAGTAGTGTCAAGGTCACATAGTTGAAGAAAAACCCTGTTTTGCACACCCAAAGAGATTTTTTTTTTTTTTTTTTTTTTTTGAGAAGGCGCCAAAGAGATTGATAATGGGCTAAGTGCTTTGCCTAGACATGACTCACTATGTGACCTTGACACTACCATATATAGTTAAAATATTATTGAGGATGCTTGATGAGATCAATGCCTTGGTTAGAAATTTCCTATGAAAAGTGATAGGTTCAACGAGTCTGACATGTACAACATATGCTTGCAATTAATTGGGTTCATGATCAACTAATGGTAGGGAACAAAATATGCCTACTTGTTCTTAAGTTTCGGCTATAATTGTAGGTGATTTTAGCAATGAAAATATTCACCGTTTGTGTTATAATATATGTACTACATTTTTCAAAATCATCTTATGTAAAAGCTTATATAGCATTATCTGCACATCATGCGGGCAACTTCCTAGTAATTTCAAAAGGATGAGGTTTTTGCAAATTTATTATCAGGGTTGATACTGATCCTCTCTCTTGTAATAGTACCATTTGTAAGGATGGATATTTCCTTCAACTAATGAGTAACGTAATGAAACAGTTGGCAGTTTTCATACTGTAATGTCTAGTCCAGCCAAAGAGATAGTTACCTCAGATTCCTCAGGCCCCACCAAACACAGAAGTAGTATTTGTTGAACCTTGAGGCTGTAGTTCCAGAAGTCACTGCCTCTCCATAAATGCCAAACTAAAAGAAGTCACTAGTTCCATCACATAGACTTGAGATATTGCTGGATTTGAACCAAGCAGCTCTTATAGGGTTATCTGCATCACTGCAATATAAAAACCAATATTTGCAATCATGTTGTTCAAGACTGCAAACTTTCATCCAACATTCTTCCTGTCGTAGAATGGATAAGAGGTACCAACAAGATCCTAAAACCTTTTCAACAATAACAAAAAAGAAAGAACAAGTGAAGTCAAATTTACATAATTCTGACCTAATCACAGAAACCAATCAAGCTCATAAGAAATCCCACATTCGCAAACATTAAACAGAATAAAATCTTTTAGACAATGCAGACTATCTAAAAATACTTTAGCATTTACAGGTACTTATTGACTGCATCACAAGTCTCAGTCAAGAAAGTCATTTTTAATTGTAACTTACATGACTTGCCAACATACAGAGCATCAGATTGTATACAGCTCCAGCCCAGGCTGTTTCCATCATAACCCCATTGGCGTTGACAATTTCAGATGTGAGTGGATAGATATGATATAATCTCAGGAGGTACTGGAAAATGATAAGGAAGCGAACAACAATACTTGTAGGGGTAATTTCTGAACCTCTTAAATTTGGGATTGCAGCCCAAATCAATATCTGCCATAATATGGAAGCTTAAACATATGAGGCTATGATGTTTAGAATTACAAGTTTACATTCATCCAAATAAAAATTTAAAAAATATATATATTGCAAGTTTACAACTGTGTCTAGTGAACCTACTTAGCATTCTCTGTAATGGTGGCATTGTAAGTTTAATTTAGCAAAGGGCAAAAAATATGAATTCTCAAAACATATATTAGAAAATCAGAAGAGGACTAATCAATTAATCGTGTCCCCCTTTTATTTGTTGAGTCAATCATGTCCTTTTTTGACAGTATAATTGGATAGTATCCAAGAATACCTACAAACAGGCCTTGATGCACTTTCTGAATGCAAAGGAACGCAGAAGAATGAATTCTTTTCGAGCAAAATGTGTGCACAAGAACCCAAGAAGAAATAGAATTCCAATCTTGGTATATTCAAAGCATAAATGTACAGAAAACTAGCTACATACCTGAGGAAGGGGTAGGGCAGTCACAGGGTCTAGCCAAAAGCCTTTGCGAAGGTATCTTGAAGCAATCTTTGAAGGGTCAATAACAAGATCTCCTCTCCCAAATACTCGAGAGGAAGGAGCAACATAAGCCGTTCGAAATCTAACAAAAATCTGAACAATGTAAAATGCATCAATCATTGACCAAATGATAGTAAGGGCTACTTCAAGGGACTCCATATTTTCAATGCATGCCTCTTCCTTAGCCACTAGTAAGTAAAAAAACAAGGGGTCCACGAAAAGAGAAAGCAAACACGCCAACAAGAAGATTTTGTTCCATCTGTTTAAAACAGGTCCCCGAGGATCCAATATTATCTTCTTTACCACATCATAATCCTCAGAGAAGACATTGGAAAGTTCTCTTCCGAGAGAGTACTTGCCTATTGCATCTTCCTCAGTACTCTTCAGGCACATATCAGGTGCCTGTTTATCATTGATGTTATGAGTTGGCATTAACAAATGACTATCATTGGGTGGTGTACAGTTTGCAGTTTCAAGATCATCTTGAAATCTGAAAGTTCAAAATATTAAGAATTTCAGTACAATATTGAATAAGGAATTGTGAATACCAAATTCTCTACACTTTTGATGATCAATGCTCAAAGTGATTATCAGTGCATGCTATAACTAAAATATTATCAGCTTTACGTCATGATCCTTGCTAGAGCAAACATACCTCACAGATCTTGATCTACCAGTAGCCATAGCGTTTGAGAAAAAGCAGAGATGTGTCTTCAATCAGTGGATTTGATCTACCATGAAAATATACCGCAGCACCAAATTTATTAACCACCACAAGAACACTCAAGACACGTGAGTCAAGCAACTTTTTCTGTACATAGACTTGTTACAAATCATGTGAAAGGAAAAGTATACCAAATTTTTATAAGCCAAAAGTACTATCTCATTTTTCATGTAGAAAGTGAAGTTAACCTGTGAGTTTCATCACATTAGCTCTTAGCAAGTTGCAACAAAATAAATGTTTTAGTTTGTTTCATAACATTGTTTCATGTTCAGATGAAATGTAAAGTAACACCAGATGCAATCCAGAACCACAAAAATCTTGAACAATGTAAAGTGGTCATTACTAATTCTTGCATTAACATGCCAGCTTAAAGGAGAAAAGGGTCACTCAAAATAACAATTATAAAGCAGAAAATTAGAAGAAGAAAAAATATCTATTAATTAGACAAAACAAAACCCATGAAGTTAAGAATGAAGCAGGCACAGAGTCCACTGAACAATTCAAAAGGACAGACATGAAAACTTACAATTAAGGAATGCTGAATATTCTCTCTATATCTTCATCTATGGGTTTTCACCATTTCAGTGGGAACCTTTATAAGGGAGTGTGAAGCTCATGGAACTTATAACTATGTATAAAGAAACCCATAAAAAATAAAAAATGGTAAAGGCATATAGAAGAGACTGTATTTATCTAAGGGGGGCAAGGTTACCCTTATTAAGAGTACTCTTTCTAGCCTGTCTACTTATTTTCTTTCTCTCTTCCCTATTCCAGTTAAGGTGGCCAAGCGGATGGAGGAATTACAAAGAAACTTTCTTTGGAATGGTATCGGTGACGAACGTAAACTTCATTTAGTTAATTGGTCGAAGGTATGTAGGCCAGTAAAGAATGGAGGGCTAGGCATTCGGTGCTTGAGAAGGTTTAATTCTGCCTTATTAGCAAAATGGTTGTGGCGGTATGGTGTGGAGATTGATGCCCTTTGGAGAAGGGTCATTGGGGCGAAGTATGGGAATGAGTGGGGTGGTTGGTGTACAAAATCCGTGTCTGGGGCATATGGTGTTTGTTTGTGGAAGTCCATTAGAAGAGGCTGGCTGAATTTTTCTAAGTTCCTTCGGTATGAGGTGGGTGATGGTACTCGTGTGAAGTTCTGGGAGGATGTGTGGTGTAGGGATCGTCCTCTTAAGGAGGCGTTTCCAGATCTATATAATATTAGTAGGACAAGAGATGCTTCGGTCTCTGAGGTTTTGTGCTATGCTAACGGGAGTATTTTTTGGGACTTACAATTTCGTCGCTTAGTGAATGATCAAGAGTTACAATCTTTGGATTCGTGTATGGTTTTGATCTATTCCACTAAGGTACGAGGTGTTGGTTGTGATAAACTTTGTTGGAAGTTGTCCAGCAGTCGGGGTTTCACGGTGAGCAAGTATTATCACTCCCTTTCCCCCTCTTCCGCCATTTCTTTCCCGTGGAAAATGATGTGGCAATCGAAGGTTCCCCCTCGGGTAGCTTTTTTCTCTTGGACTGCAGCTTTAGGCAAGATTCTAACTATTGATAACCTTGGAAAAGACATTTTGTTGTCCTTGAGTGGTGCTTTATGTGCAAAAGGTGTGGGGAATCTGTAGATCATCTCCTCCTTCACTGTTCTTTGGCTTATGAGATGTGGAGTATGGTCTTTTGCTTGTTTGGTATTTGTTGGGTGATGCCGCAAAGGGTAGTGGATTTGTTGGATTGTTGGTCTTGTAACTTCAGGCGTCATCGTAATATTGTTATATGGAGGATGGTGCCGCACTGTTTGTTGTGGTGTATCTGGCGGGAACGGAATGCTAGAAGCTTTGAGGGTCGCGAACGGTCCTTTCTTGAGTTTAAGTCTTTTTTCTTTTTTACTCTTCTCAGTTGGTGTTTAGTTATACCATCTTTTTATTGTTTTTCTCTTCCTGTTTTGTTTGATCATTGTAATTTGGTTTCTTGATGTGTTTGCCTTTCTAGTACATTTCCTATGTACGGGGCTGTGTTCTTCTTTAATATATATTTTCCTTTACTTATCAAAAAAAAAAAGGATTATGGGGCAGTTCACCTAACTACAACGTATAACTCATTTTAGTTTGTAATTTTCTTACTTTGTTTAGTAACCACTCTTGTTTTTGTCGACACCAACTTGTTTTGGACTTTTGGGTTTCAAAATTACCTATTTTTTAGCATCTTGGCCATTGAAAAATAACATTAAAACTATGAATAATTCAAGTATCACATACTTTCATACATATTACAACAAATTACAATCTATCGCGTAAGATAATTGTGGCAAAGAATGTGTGAAGGTGAATTATTCTAAAACTGTGCGTAAGATAATTGTGGAAAAGAATGTGTGAAGGTGAATTATTCTAAAACTGTACAACATTCGGCAATGGAAATGTGTACCCAAGTACTAAAACCAGCGGTCAGGGACACAGAAGATATTTTAATTTACATGAATGAAAGAGTTTAAACTTAGCTTCAGGTTCCAGCCAAAAAATGGGAAGCACACGGTTTTAATAAGAAGTAGAGGACCCACTTTTTGTTGAGTTGGGACTTCTTTTTTCACTATTTCCTTACTGACAGAGGAGGGAATCAAATTTTTGAAAAAATATAAATAAATGAAAAAAAGATTTGTGAGGTCACTGCTCATTGACTTCCATACCAAAGTCCAAGCCATGCTGATATGCTTCCCCTTAAAGCTTACAATCTGTCATTTCT